>NW_019396567.1:58440-88461 GCF_000591075.1 Eurytemora carolleeae | reverse complement strand
TATTAATTGTAAAAAAAGGAGGAGGAGACAATTTCAATATTCTTTGCAATTCATGCAGTGAGGGCCATGGAAGGCTTAGGTTGCACCTAGATGTATAGCCTCCATCTCGCAATTTACTCACAAACATAGACTTGCGTCAACGCACTCACCCGTAGCGCTTCCTTAGCCGCACCCATATATCTTCCAGCAAAATTTCTATTAAAATATATAATATTTTGTAAGTGCCGGCTGATACACAGGCGTATACGAGGGGGGGGGGGATCCATATAAAAATACTTTAAAATCTCACTTTTGCCCGTAACTAAAAATGTTAATTGTTAAAAAAGCTTAAATCAATCCTTGTGTAATGTGTAAATATATCAGTGATATCATTATTTATAATTATACAATATGTATCGTTTCTTTAAAATACAGACATTTTTAAAAAAACATTTCCATATCTTTTTCACCCCTTGATAACCTTACAACTGCACGTGTCTGATGAGTCCACTTAAGAAAATTACATGAATAATTTATTAACACTTATGAAGTGTGTATAATCGAATAGTTTACAAGTTTATAAGAAAGGTATCAACATTTTTCACAAAAGGAGTTTTTAAGGGGGCGGGGGGGCAAAACGATTTTTTTGCATGCTGACGCAAGCAAAAAGTGCCCCCGGCCTCTACACATGCTGATCGTTATTTGACTTCTCTAAAAATGCTTTAAGGCGCAGAGAGAAATTCCATTTTTGAATGCAATTCGGATTAAAATTATCTAAATCTCTTTTCTATCTATCTATATCTTATAATTTGAGATAATTTAAAACAGAATATTGTGCACTCAAAAGTGAAAACTGTGGTATTTTTGGTAAAGATTGAATTTCGATATGTACCTTCTAAAACATTTTTAATATTATAATTTTGAATAAATCACAGTTTTAAACAAAAATTTAACATTGCCCCATGGAGCGAGAATGTTTACAATTATACCAAAAAAGTATGATTATAATATGTCACAGGCTATAAATTGATGCCGTCGATGTCTTTTAAATCTAGAATTAACGCTACATTCCTCTAACTTAACAGCATTCAAAAGCAAATATATCATGGGTGCGCCGTTTTAATTTATTTTAAGTAACATATAAAAAATAGTTTTATTCTAAGAAGAAAAAGATGTAACAATCTAATTTAAATCTTTAGAAAAGCTACTCTGCAAAACTTTGAAAAAATATTGTCTAATGTTTATATTCATAATTTATAATTTCTAAAATTTTCTTGTCGTCATCTTAGGAGTTTTATCTATCCCCCCCTCCGCCAAGCTAGGAACCACGCCTGATAGAATGTCCACTCCATAGTCCCTGCTAAAAAAATTATACCTCTATCTTTAATGGTAAGGGTGCAAAGGAGGATTTTTAAAAAAGTACAAAAGTACGTCGGAAAAAAATTCAAAAATTATAATTTTTACTTCTGACAAATATTAACATGTGTAACACATATACATCTATTTTCAAGGGCTTTTTAAATATATAAATGTTAGCCCTGTCTGTAGCTTAATTAATAAAAAAAAATATTTACCATTTCTGATTTTTTTTAGAAACTGTACTCCACCCTACCATATACATAAAATATTTTTTTTTGCTAAATTTGTTCACGACTATGAAGTTAGTGAAAAAGTTTTAGTATTCTAATGTCAGCCCTTTTATGTCAGTTATTTAGAAAAAAGCCACAGGTGGGGCTGGAAAACACCCCCTCCCCCCCATACCATGATAGGCTTAATGTATAGTGTTTTAAAGATTTTTTTTGAAATTTTTGTGATGCATAGGGTAGAATGCAGGACGGTAAAAAAAACCGGTCGGTGTAAACAAATTTAACCCTATTCCTGCTGGAGGGGGGGGTCTGAACTTCTGACCTACTAACTTTCCGACCTACTGCAATATCGGACCTACGCCAGCTGTTTATTTTAGTATTATTTGAGGGTTAGGTTAGGTTAAAACAATTTCTGGGCCGAGCGCTGCGGCTAGGACAGGATAGGGGGCCGAGCGCCGCGGCTATGACAGGCTTGGGGGCCGGGCGCTGCGGCCACAAGTCAATATAGCAGCTGTAATACCATGTGCTAGTAGGTCGGATGTGTAGTATAGCGTATTTGGCGTAGGTCAGAAGTACAGTATGGCGGATATGTGTAGGTCGAAAAATACACCACAGAAATCATGAAATGTTATTCCGATGATACCGCTATATCATATTTGTGAGCAACCTGCGCAAAGAAATACTTTAACATTGTAAACATATAGTTCTGCGCAGCTGCAGCTGATTTCTGAACACAGTCAAATTGTTTAATGACAATGCAAGAGTACTACTTAGTGTTGTCTTTTCAGCCTTAGATCACAGTTAAATCCTATAATTCAAGGCGTTGGCTATGCACGTTTGAAGGAAACATGTCAAATTTTGAAGATGAGTTAAGGCCAGATGCAGAGGCTTCGAGAGTCATCAGCGATGAGGTAACCTTGATTAACCTTTAAGATTATAATTGGGTAATTCCCTATAGTACGATTTTTGCCCCCCCCCCCCTCCTATCAATTTTGTGCATGGATCTCATATGTAGCACATATGGATCAAATTGGTCATGCATGGCCGCAGCGCCCGGCCCCCTAGACTGTCATAGGCGCGGCGCTCGACCCCTTATCCTGTCCTAGTCGCAGCGCTCGGCCCCCTAGCCTGTCCTAGTCGCAGCAATCGGATCAGAAATTGTCCTACCAACCCCAACTCTAAAATAATGCAACATAATTAAAGATAATTTTGGTGAAAATTAGTGGTCATTATAAAATGATCCAAAAGTCGTTCATTATGTAGCGTAGATAATAATATTTATATCACTGATCACTGAAACAATTAACAAAAAAAAAAGGTTTTCTACAAACTGAAAACTCATATATTTTCCGTATATTTATTTAAAGTTTAAGCCAAACTCTGGGGAAAGAATTAGATAAGGGTGTAAAGTATAGATCCATAAGAGAAACTTAAAACAATGCCATGCTTATTGCACATTGCGTTTTCTGACGACCTAATCCAAAATTCTCGGTTAAAAAATATTACGAGCTTGAACAAGAGAACATTGAATAATATGACGTCTGATTATTTAACTCCTGAAAAGTTTCTGAATTTTGCTTCTTAACTGTAGAATTGTTGTTTTTTAGGATTTAATAAATATTGAAATAAAAGAGCTGAACAAGAAAATCAAAGATCAGGGAGTATCCAGAGAGCTCGCCATTAGACTGAAGCAGAGACGCAGAACCCTGAAAAATAGAAACTACGCTACGAGGTATATTTTTACAGTAGAATTTTAAAGTAAAGTGCATTTTCATTTGATGTGCGTAATTTTGAGAAAACTAAGGTTTTCTTAATTTAATGACCTACAGATCCAAATTGGATAGCAAACGAGTTATCATGTATAAAGGCGACATAATTCTAAAACTGGTGGCAGTCCTGGTGGCCGTCATGGTGGCCGTTTTGGTGGCAGTCCAGGTGGCAGTCCAGGTGCTTCTGATGTTAGATCGGCTAAGTGAACTTTTGAAGATTCAATCAAATCTGGCATTGTTCGAACTACAATATTTGGATCTCCATTTCATGAGGCATTCATCAAAGAAAAAACTGTGGATAACTACTTATTTCTTGTTAGGTTAGCAATGAAATTGGCAAGTAGTAAACCAAAGGAAAAAGAAAGTTTTGAGCTTGCCCTTCACCAGTATCGACCTTATTAGCGGCCAGCCAAGAATAACAGGGGAAACAACCATCCTTAAGGTCCCAATAGATGGAATATGTGTAGTCAAGAGTGGGAAGTAATCCTAGAAGGATGGGAAAAGTCTGACAGACTTCAAGGTTTCAAAGAAGGAAGTCGAGGACGTCGGAGAGGTCGTCCTAGAGGATCAACTTGTGGTAGGAGAGGTCGTCCTAGAGGATCAACTTGTGGTAGGAGAGATCGTCCTAGAGGATCAACTTGTGGTAGGAGAGGTCGTCCTAGAGGATCAACTTGTGGTAGGAGAGATTCATCTGCTGTGGATTCTGATTATCTTCCTTCTAATTTTGATTTTTTAAAATAAAAATATAAATTGTGAGCAGTTTCTATTTCTTTTTTATCCATTTCTAATCTGGATATTATTGTCTTTTATTTTGCTTTGGACAAATATTGATAAGTGTTTATATATTTTTTGAGATAAAATCGTAATTCCAAAGCGTATTGGAAATATTTGGAATGTTTGCATTACAATCTTAATTTTAGCCAGATTATTTGAACTGGCATATCTTTCTGTCCTTTCATTTTATTAACAAACTTAAAAAATGAAATTTTCACACAGACGGGTTGTCTTTCATAGTGTTTTAACTTTTAATAAACTGTTTTCTATGCTGCATAGTTTTTCTTCATTTGATGTTAAAAGTTATATTGTTATGTATGTGCACAGATTATTACAGTCGCTTGCACTACTTACATGGTTGTGCACATAGCACTCTTTGTTGATTAAGTTGTGAGGGGCTTTGAGCCTTTGATCTAAAATAACAAAATTATCTTTTACACCTTTTTACAAATAAAATATATTTTTTAAAATAAAGGTGTAATACTTTAAAGATATTTCTCACCTACTTAAAATTTTCCTCTTTTCTTTGTTAATCTATTTATTTTAAAAAAATATTAACTTAAGTTGCCGAGAAAAGAAAGACGCAGAGATATCTACTCTTGAATCTGAGAGAAACCATGAGCTGGATGAGTTAAGGGACTTGGAGCAGGAGAACCAGAGGATTCGGGAGCGTGTTGAAACAATGCAGAGACAATATTCCAGGTAAATTTTACGTATTATCTGTCTTCAAATCAAGTGCGTTTTAGGATTTTATCACCGGTTTCTATTTAAGGATAATAAAAATATGTATTTTTTGGGAAATAATAATTAGAAAGTTGTTACTAATAAGTGTTTTCTTATTCAAATGATTTCATACTAAAACTCTTCCAAATGTTTTAATCAGTAATTTGGGCCGAGGTCAGAACTTGTGAATCTCGGGATAAATAATAAATAGATAAGCAGCAGACCTGCAAATTAATCGGAAAACTAAAATGAAGGAATTAAGCACATTTTTCTCCAATTTAATAGTTGTCACAATGTGTATAAAATTTAATTGATGGAGGTTAGCGCTATTTTATCCAAAAGTTTCAACTTCTGCTAGATCATTGGAACTCGCTTTTATTGAAAAAAAAATCTTTGAAATACGAACATTGAACAATCTAACCTAGGGCATTGAATTATTCATAATCTTTTTTTTAGAATTATTGATTTTGCTCGAGAAAATAATCTTGATGTTAGGAACGAGGATCTTGAATATCCTTTCTCTCCGGAAGAACGGATTTCTGACTAAATAGTGAGAACTTTGTTCAGTTTTCAGCCAGATAAAGAAAGAACTAATTGAACAAGATAGTAAGGATTCTGCTGAACTAGTTGAATGTGTTTGCATGGAATATATTCATCTTCGATTATACACACCCACTACCCAGTGATCAGAATATCCGCTCAACTACATAGCACTGAACCTTCATATTTCCCTGTTGCACAGTTAACTGTGAATGTGATAAAAATATGTGATGTAAACATAGACACGTTTATTACGTGAAAACCAAAAATGGCCTCAGATCGTTCAGGTATTAGTCATAAAAGAAACAGAAAATTTTTGATTTTTCGTGAATTATGTTTAATATATTAAAAAATAGTAATTTTTTATCTGGTGAAACTTTAAAGAAGAAGTTTTTCCATGTTTGGTTACTTTGGATATAGATTCGAGCCTTTTTACAGGATTACACTTCATGACGACCTGAAACCCCGGTCTCTATATCCAGACCAATCTTCTGGCATTAAAATATGAAAGTCGTCTGAGAAATTTTTAGCTTTTCCTAATTCTCATGTAATTAGATTAAGAAAATTGGAATAACTGAATTTTCGAAAAAAAGAATTGCAAAGAAATTGTTATTTAAAGTAAAACTATCCCCGCCACCACGAAATATTAAAATAAATAACCCCTGTGTCAGAAACGTTTTATTTACCTGACTTGATTTATTGGAGGAATGCAAAAATAATTTTTAAATATTTAAGAAGTATCCGGAGCTCAAGTAGGGATGAAAACAGATTCCTTGAAGTTAATCTGCCAGCTTTCTCTTCTTAAACATCTTCACAGAGTAGGGTTCAAGCTTGAGTATTCCCTCGGAGACAAATCTGGCGGGAAAAATTTCTATCTTCGAGGGATCCAAGGAGAGGTGACCAGACCTGTTTGGAACAGGGATTATCTATATCTCAACAGTTTCATTCAGCAGGTAAAACCAGTCTAGTTGTTTCCTTATCAATTGAAAAACGATTGTTTTATATCGCAGGAATATTTTTGTTTGTAGTTACTTTATCTGCGAGTATGTAAATATGCAGACTATCTGCTAATACTAAGGTCCGATTAGGTTCTGCGAGTATGTAAATATGCAGACTATCTGCTAATACTAAGTTCCGATTATGTTCTGGCGACTTAATTATAGAACAAGAAACTAATCTGACTTTCGAAAGAAAAAGATAAAATACTCGGAACAGAATTAATACTAACTGTTATGAATTTGCTTATGATCCAATCCGCAACTTTTTTGGTTCATCGTATCCGGATCTGCAAAAACACGCGGATCCACGGATCTGGATCCCAGAAGAACCTAGTAAAAACAATTATGAATTTAACATTAAAATTTAAATAAGAAAAATTTCAAGTTATTTTATTTATTAGTATTAAATAAAAAAGAATTTAGATTAATGAAACACGTGATCTTAATTTATTGCAGGTTCGAGAATATCTGCAGGAGAACTCGGTTCATGCGGTTCTCAATGATCTCTTCTATCTCGCATTAGATATATTTAATAGGTAAAATTGGGCCAATATTTTTATTGTTAACCTGGTGTCGGTGGATATTTTTTGGATAAGAATAAAAATTCTTGTAAGCCCTAAAACTTTTTGGTCCTGAAGAAAAGATATTAAGACACCCTTTTACCTTGGGGAAGAAAAGTTCAATTGCTGCCTTCTCTTGTCTTTATCTTATCTTTTAAAAATAGTAAGAATACTACAGCAAAAAAATTCAGGAGTGTTTAAAATTCACCCTAATTCTAATACCCAAGAGGAGGGGAAGGGTACAGGTCGAAAAGGGGATAGGTAGGGAAGGGGAAGGGTACAGGTCGGGAAGGGGATAGGTAGGGAAGGGGAAGGGTACCGGTCGGGAAAGGGATAGGTAGGGAAGGGGATAGGTTGGAAATGGGATAGTTAGGGAAGGAGATAAGTGGGCAAGAGGAAAAGTAGGGAAGGGGAAGATTGAGAGGTAAAGGGGAAGGTTGATAGGGAATAAGGAATATAGGGGTTAGGGAACTACAGAAAGGACAGGGAAGGAGAAAGGAGGGGAAGTTGAATGGGAAAGTAAGGGGAAGGTATTGGGAAGGTAGGGTAGTTAGGGAAGGTGACCGAAGGAAAGATAGAAAATAAATGGAAGGTTGGCAGATAAAGAAGTGAAGGAAAGGGAGTCTTTTTCCCCAATAGTTGTAATGCAGCATAAAAAAACGTGTTAAAAATTATGATAAAAGAATACTTACTATTCAATAGTTTTTCCAAATAGTCAAACCTACAAATGGAAAAAAAATTAATTTTGGGAACTTGGAGAAGTATAAGAAGACAACCCCCTAAGTATAATGATGGGAAATGAATTCCAAGAAACCATATACTCATACAAATAATCAATCTCAACTTTTTTGCCATTGCCACAATAACACTACAATATAAATATTAAAAAATTATATCCTTTTAGTTATCGAATTTGGGGAAGGAAATCCAAAAACATTAGAGGGCGGGGGAAGGGGGAATAAAAAATTGGAATTACTTCTTCCCCTGGAAAAAATTAATTGTATTTGATTTCAGGTATGATAACCGCCGACGGATGGGCGTTGAGCTGATGATTCTCTGTATGCTAACCAGTCCTTCTCTGACTAGTTGGGAGATTCCGGATAAATATCAGGCGCAATACTTCATTCTGGATATGCTTGTATCATGCAGGCAACGATTTCAGAAACCCAATGCTGCTGCTTTTTGGTCAAAACAATCCGAAGTAATATTCTATTAAAGATAAAGAAAATTATTTAAAATTTTAAAATAATTATTATTTTATCTTTTTTTTCAGTCCTTGCTGATATCAACCTTCAAACATAGCTGCAAGCTCAGCAGGCTGGTTCTCTCTCTCTGCAATGACCTGATACTAAGGGCAATCTCAGTGTACTGCAGGTAATACTAATATTTAGGATTCAGTATATGAAGCTGAATGAGTTTAATGAGTCTTTTTAAACTAATATTGGAGGTTCAACAACTTTATTAAAGTTTAGTTTAAAGTTCATACTTGGATGGAAATAGTTAAAAGAAAAAGAGTGGTTAATGGTTATCTTTATTTATGTAGCTTGAAATAAAAAAAATGAGCTTCCACATTTAAATAAAAAAAACAAGACGAAAAAATATTAATGCAATTTTAGGAATCTTAGTGAGTTGGAGGTCCAGCTAGCTCAAGATGTAACAGAGGAAGGATTACTTGCAATCTCTGGAAGATCAATTAAACAATCTGATCAAGGTTTCAATGGTCCCTGGGAGAATGCCCTCTATCTACAGAAAGATTTTGGTGCACCTCGGGAGTGGTATATCAAAGATTCTATGATGTTTACTCCGCCATGCTTAGCCAAACGTCCTTTTCCTCCTAAACAATGTGAGAAACTGATCAAAACCTTTCCAACATCTTTCGGATGTACCAAACTCCGAAAGTTTCGACTTTTCGGAGATATAGTCTTTCCACCACTAGTGTCGCGAGCAAAAGCCAACAAGAATGTTGTTGGTCCTGCATTAGAAGTCGGGTTCTATGTCTTCCTGATATATTTAAAAAATCTGCAGCAATTTAATGTCGGGTTTACTCCACTTGTTGTTGCTAGATTAGCACAGCTCCTATCTGAGGAGGAACGGACAAAAACTGTGCTTAACCTAACGGAACTGTTTTTGGGTCCAGAGGAACAGCTTGAGGTGTCGGAGTTGAACGAGCTCGCTACAATTTGTCCTAATATCTTGGAGCTTAAGGGAGTTTCCACCGCTATCCTCAGCGATGCCTGTAAACGGGATCAGCATATTGCGGATGGGGCAGTCTGTGATTTTTTAAAGAAGTTTTCAAAACTCAAGAAATTGACAGGAAGTATGAAATTTTCCTGTTTTAATTCCTACTTCTCTCAGAGTGGACAGAAGCTGACATATCTCAACTGCTCTACACATATTTTGCACACATATGATCTTATATTACTCCGGAGGTTAGTTCTGTTTTGGTTATTATAAAATTTCGTGAAAGTTAATTCCATTTAGTTTGTCTGATAAAGATGTCCTTTGTCTTTAAAGTAAATAAGTTTACAAGCTTAAAGCTGTCAAAAAAGACACAACAAGGAGTAAATAATAATTTTTGCCAATTGCCAATTTTTATAAACAGAATTTGTATTTCCAATATTCTCAATTAATTAACTATATGCTCTGATGCAGGGTCCCTATAGAATCTTATTCTTTAAAGCACCACCTGTTATACCTACTAGTACTACTACCTAAGACACAAGCTTTCTGCTGGTGTGCCTCTCTCACTCTTACAAACCAAAGTAAATAAACAAACTGATCTATTTCTAGGTATTGTGTGTGTTTGCAGAAACTTGATGGTTGTTTCTCAGTAGAAAACACGGTAGATCGAGCAGTTATAGAGAACCATACAAATCACAATCGGGATATAGGAGGAACATTGTTAAATATCGACTCTCCTTGGACATACTGGAAACTCGAGGTTCTAAAATATCCTTGGAAATCTCTCCGGCATCTGGATTTGACTGGACGAATAAATTTGAAGATAATGCAAATTTTGGTTGCCTCCGCAGACCTCCTTGAAACCCTGAGTGTAAAGAATTTGCCAAATGAAATGGTTTCTGGAGGAATGGCTTTCGATGATACCTGGATATCTGGTTTGTTAGAGGCCAACTCGTTACAGAACCTGAGAGAGTTTACTATACGAATGGATAGTGATCATTTTGTTGAAGAAGGATTCCTAACCAAGTCGAGCTTGAACGTTCTTCTCCAACATGCAGTTCTACAGTGTCCCAAACTTGAGAATATTGTGGGAGAATGGACGAAAATACCAGACAAGTAATAGCAATTTAATTTAACCATTTTTTATTTCCTAAAACTATTTGAAAATATGAAGTTTTGTATGTCTCAGAAAATTAATTTCTGTCGTTATCACAATTTTTTCATGTTCAGACTTGATTTTTTTGTGATTTAGATTACGCTTATTTTTTTACCGGATTCGATTTTTCTCTTTAAAAGTACATCAAAATTAGTTCTAGAATGCCTCTGAATAAAATCTAACTAAGGCACTTACATAGTGTGATAAAACGACACTAAAATTTCTTTATTTTATTTTTTGTCAATAGGAAAATACGACTTTTTCGGAGAACATAAGTTGGGTCAGTTAGAAGAAAATTTGAATCAATTAATTTAGCTTTTTTTCAGAGAAATATCCCTCTTTGAAGATGATGCTGCCATTAAAGGGTTGAACGTCAAGATAAGAAACGCTAAACCCTACAGAGACTTTCAAAATATTGATGATAATGACAGGTTTGATATACGTTTTTAATATTCATGTTAAAAAACAAGGCAATGATCAAAAGCAAAGATTTTTGAAGATGGAGGAGGGGAATGATTGGAGTTTAAGTTGGAAAGTTTTTTTTCCATCTGTCGGCTGAAAATAATTTTAATATTTTCAAGAAGTATCTCATTGAAGATTATTACAAGCGGAACCAACAAACCTAATACATGATTGAAAAGATTATTAGAAATATACCTCTGGATTAAAGCGTGATTGGTGTTGAGTCTCGCTAATGCCGATGCCTATCTCAGGTTCTATGGTATGAATGAAGGCTACTGGAGATTAAGTAGTTCTGGTTCCAGGCAGTTTCCACCAAACAATCCTCAGGTATACTTTCGAAATCAAAATATTCTCATCCGTTTATCCTAACAGTTCTGAGTTGAATAGATTAACAAAAAAATAAAGTAAATGATCAACATTTGTTTTAAATTCTTATAACCTGGAAACCATTTCTGTTAAAGAACCTATTTTAGCAGCTGGTTGGAAGAACTATGTATTGATATTGGTTGCGTTTTTTTTTAAACTGGCTTTAAAAAGCGGGAATAAATCAAGAAGAAATTAAAAATCATGGACTGTCTAGTAAATACTAACATAATTGAAAATTAAACATTGAAAAGTATTTCATTGAAAAAATATTTACATGTATGGGTTGTTTTTCCTTTTTATCACGGGGGGACTTTTCTGTAGATTTTTGTTTTACCGTTGTCCGTTGAGTCTACTCCTACGTTTAAACTCTGAACAATAAATAAACATATGAAGGGATTAAAATCCCCGTTCAATAGAAATTTTTAGATTTTAAGGGTAAGTTGCACTTAAGCTGAGAATAAATGTCCAAAATATGCACAAATATTTCATCAGCTGGAGTTTTTTACATTTATAAAACAAGTGGTGTATTATGATTGTTACAGATTGAGGGAGCTGTTGCAGTTGAGAATCAAGCTGGAGTAGATGGAATTACTAGCGAAAAAATTCAAATCAGACATCAAAGAGAATGGGGATATGTGTACAGGCCATTCAGGACAGAACCAGAGGCTTTATCTAATGAATAAGATTGTTTACAGATAAAAATTAGTTAAACCGATTTAAGTTAGTTCCGTCAATTCAAAATTTGCATTCTTAGAACCAAAACATGGAAAATACGAGAATATTTAATCGTGAATAAAATAATATTTTTATGAAACATGTTAAATGCGATTTGGTAAATCTAAGATCCATGGCTTACTGATTTTTGGAAATAATAATTATTAGACGAATTTAAATCTCAATTATGTTACTTTTTCCATAAGGAATGGAAAAGATAGTAAATGTACTGTTCAGATTCATTATAATAAATTTAGTTTTGTTGATGATCGTATATTGATAATACTGTTAAATATAAGTTTATGTATTGGATTTCAAAACTGATGAAGTTAGTATTACACGACATTCACCAAGTATGTATAAAAACTAATTAAAGAAACTAAAGTTTCTTCTTCTTAAATGATCATAAGTGAATTTTTTCACCTCAATTTCACTAATTGTATTGTATGGGTTTCAACTAATTGGTAAATGCACAGATTCCAAAATAATCTTTGGGTGTAGTATCGATAATAATGTTTGTTTAAGCCTATGTCACCCCTGGGGTACCTGCAACGAGTTCCCTCAAAAAAGTTCGGCATATTTGGTCCAGCTGTTTGGCTAGCTATACCTAATATATAAATGTATACATATGAGCAAAGAATTTCAATTTTTGAAAAGAAGTGGATTCAGTGGACTCAGTGGACTCAGTGGACTTTGAAGGTGAAAAAATTCGCACATTTGGTCTAGCCGTTTGGCCGGCTAGCTAACATATATAAATATATATATTTATATGTATATACACTATACAGGGTGTCCCAATAAACATGGAATACATATATTATATTATGGCTTCTGAAATCAGGTATTACAATGCTAATTCATTACAAAGACGATATCGAATTCGTCACTGAATTCCCATGTTTATCGGGACACCCTGTATATAAGCCAAGAGCTTTATTATATAGATTATAATTTGTAGATTTGCAGATTAATTAATTTTATCTCAACGCGTACAACGGTTCAACCTTTTTTAGTTAAAAAGTCCATATAACCTATTAACCACACATGAAATCGATATCCACAGCGAACACTTTAAAATTATTTCCGACATGGCTTCTGACCACATGATATCCTAAAGGAATTAATTTTAATCCTTCGTACCAATGATACCAATAGTTACGATAAATTGCTTTATTCCGGGATATAAAGAAATTTTTAACTCTGTTTTACATTTCTTTGTTACATGCACCAGCTCGCTATGAGACAAGACTTATGTATCATCAGGCCATGCTTGGCTCTTGGTCTTACTCGTCTTACTTGCTTATTCAATTTTAGTTTTAAATTTTAATTTAAGCCCTGGATTTAAAGATTTAAACGCTGGGTTTCGTTATTATATTAGTTTTGGGAAGTTTCAGGCAAAATACTGCTAAATCGCATTAAAATTGGCCTATTTTAGTTGACGGGGGGGGGGGGGGGGGTCTGCGAAGTTCGAACTTTCGAAGTAGGAGAATTTTGTTATGCCCAATCTGCAATTAAAATTGAAATAAGATATTTTCATTTTCTTTAGCACAATGGCATAACTAGTGATGGGAAATAACACAAAAATCTGAGAAATTTACAAATTTCAAAATTGTTTTTTCCAAAAATTTGCTTTTTTCAATGTGATGAGCCTGTGTGCGTTTTCACAAAAATGGGGTCCAATCGGTTTAGTCGTTTTGACGTACTGGATTCGACGAGTTTCCTTTGAATTATTCATTGTGTGATTTCCAATTAAAGTCTTAATGTTTTGCATATTTTCGAAGTGAATAAATACTTAATTCACTTCATTTTTTTGGGATGAAGTCTAAACACACTATTTACCCTTAGGAAAGAAACTGATTTACCCGACTTAAATTCTAAATTTCTTTACAATATCTAATGAGCTAAACCTTTAATATGTTAAACTTTAATTACAGTATTTTGCCGATATCACAGTTTTAAATATGAATGCATATCTACATTGTGTCCAAAAACAATCTTTAAGACATCACTATGGTTCAATTTTAAAAAAGTGTACAGTTTTGATATCTTTGGAACATTTCCGATCGATTGATACTTTTTCAGATGGAAACGCAAACTTTTGTTTGCGTTGCGAACCACATTTGCGCAAAAAATAGCCCTTTACGCATTTTTTCACAAACGTCATGCACTTTACGGACATATGTCATCAGGTTGCAAAGATTTAAGAATTGGGGGCAACTTATCTACTTTTCTTTTGTGAATACAAACAAAAAGTACAGTCTCGTAAATTAAAATGCAGTATTCAAAACACACCGTAATTCCTATGAAATTTGTTTTTTTACGAATTTGATAAATAAAATTGTATAAAACAGAATTCTGCAATATTTTTGCGCGAAATGTGTTTCGCAACGCAAACAAAAGTTTGCGTTTCCCTCTGAAAAAGTTTTGTGAAAGAAATCCTTTCTAACTAATATAAAAAAGCATTCCATCAAAAATCAAATAAAGAGCTTTTTTAGGCCCCCAAGAAGTCGATATCTGAAGTAAGAAAATAATCAGGCTGTAAATAAAGCAGATGTTATTTCCGCATTTTTAAAAACATATTTCTCTGCTTCATTTCTCCACGATGATAATTGATCAAACCATTATAATCAATAATAACGCAATTATTTTTTGTTATACCAGAAGAAAAGAAACATAAAAAACTATCTCAAATCATGGTATCTAAAAAAGATAATTTCCAAAAGATCTGTAAGTCAAAATATGAAAAGGATTTGCAGTAAATGGTCAGAAACCCATGGGTGAACTCAAGGAGATATTGAATAGAAGGAGGGGGCGATAAGGTTTCCGTACACTTTGGTGTGACGTTTTTGGACTGCTGAAGAACTAGTTTGTGCGTAACAACAATAACAAAGGCAGCCGATCTAATGTAAACAAACATGAGTTAGTAAACTGTGAAAGTTCATCTAACTCGTCAGATGCGCCAGATGTCTGTTTATCATTTGTGTTATTGTTTACAATCTTTATTATTTTTGTTACGCAAAAACTAGTTCTTCAGTAGTCCAAAAACGTCACAGCAAAGTGTACGGAAACCCTATCGCCCCCTCCTTCTATTCAATATCTCCTTGGGTGAACTAGAGTTCCTGGTTAACTTAAGAACCAATTTTCACCCATTAATGTATATTTTTCGTATTTGTCATAACAAAATTTTTTGTGAGGCTATGCATTTTAAATTTTAAGTATTTAAAGTCTTCTACGCTTTTGTTTTCAGATTTTGAATGAAAATATTCCAAAACAGAAAGGATGAACTTCGTTGTAATTAGTTTTACGTACCAAGTAATATTGGAAACAATTAAAATCCATAAAATCATCTTGCATGGTAATTAACCTATTTATCAATTTTTATACAATGAATAAATTGTAAAGTATGACATAATACACATTGTCCGCAATTTAGAGTATTTAAACAGTGTCCTCTTAACATATAAGTATGTAGTATAAGATGAGTTCTTCTGATACCCCCCCCCTGGTAATGCCCCTCCCTCCCCCTTCTTATGACGCTCCTGAATTCAATGTCTGTGCATTGATTGATAAGTTAGGTATTTTGGCCTTGTTAGAGGAGTTAGTGGCGGCCTCAGAACCTGGATCCAGCCTCCACCAACACCCGGCCTGCAGCCTCCATTAGACCTGAGCTTAAAATAGAAACAAATCAGGTCTGGGCAGCACTTAAAAAAAACAATTGACAATAGTTTAAGGGACAATGAAATTGAATACATTTAACATATTTTAAACTTTTAAAACAATAACCGTCGGTCGGCTGCAGATACTGTCACTTTACCGGTCTGCCTCTACCAGTAAATAGTATCATTCGTGTTCGGTCATGAGACCGAAGAAACCAAAGTGATCTAAGATAAATTGTATACAAGCATTAGGGAGAACAAACAGGTAACTAATCAATCAATTTATCAATGTTTTTTTTCCGTAGTTTTTAGATATTCTTTTTTTTAAATGCAAACAAATAGATCGTAAGGTTCAAAACAAATTATTATTAAATGAAAGTATGTGTTCGAATTTTTTGTTCTATACACACATAAACAAGTTTTTATAAATATCTCGGCTAACTTAATTTTTTTGGCATAATGATTATTGAAACCAGTTTGAAGTTCATGTAGAACATTTTACTTATTATTTATAATTTATGTTTCCTGGACTGCCGGTAAAATCCATAATTCCGAATTCTAAAAACAGATGAGTAGTGTGTAGGTCAAAAGTTTCGAGGTAAATTAGACGCATGGGTTAAGAGGCAGGCATGTTTTACGTTCGAATCAATTTTCAGCAACTTAATAGTATTGTGTACGTTTTTTTGACATTTGAAGATATGTCAAACCTTTTACGATATTCTTAATGAATCTTAAATAATAGATAAAAGTTTGACTAAGTAGTAAGTTTATTCCCTATTAACCAGGATGAATTTAGTCTACGTTCAGTTTAAATTAATAGTGTGAAGGATTTGAACCACTTCTCTTTAACTTGAACCGGTTCAACTAGATCTTCCTAGCTATTCATTAAGTCTCGTCCCAGATAAGTGTCGCGTGCACCTCAATTCGGTGAATCTTGTACAACTACAACAGCGTGACTGTCGTAGTTGATTTCTGTTTTTTTTTAAAGTTTGCTTCGAAAATGAATTTTGAATTTGTAAGTTTTTTTTTAATATATTTGAAAGAATTCTTCAATAAGAGGGCCGGCCATTTACGATTTCCACCCGTTCTGCTTAAACGTTTGCTGAGATAGAAAAAGGAAGAAAGCCTTTTCATTTCTTTAATAGGACTTTCGGCTTATTTCCGGTGACCCTTATATTAAAAGCGTTCATGCCCGACGCACAACGGAACCCTTTAACTCTAAAGAATTTGGAGGGGAACGTTTATCGCTGCGACTAGGACAGACTTGGGAAGTTGCCGCTTGGGAAATTGCACGTTTGGGAAGTTTCCACTTGGGAAAACGCCCTTGAGAAGTTGCCACTTGGGAAATGGGAAAGTACCTTACATCTATTAGTTTATGACATGAAAATTACCAAAATTTCTTTATATGCTGGGGGGAAATTTTTACCTATATTGAGGGAAAATCTTTAAATGAAAGGTAATTTTAAATTAGATTAAAAAATCCCTTTTTGTTTCTAAGTACACTGTAAAGTTCAGTTACTGTTTATATTAAACCTAAAGCCAGGCTTCCTCCAACTCAATGTGGGTAAAATGTTTATATAATAGATATTTATTTTAACTAGAATATATCATTATTTTAATCTAAATGTGTGTTTTATGTATAAGTAAAAAAAAAATACAAAATAGTTTTCTTGGACGTCACTCATTTTTGTGTGAATACATTTTTTTATTCTGTTAGTGCAACATAAACAGATATTTTATCAAAGGCCTTTGTACTTCTGGTTAATGAAAACAAAAACTAAAATGAAATATAAAATACACATACATAAACCTTCAGTATTTAAGTGTTTCTAGAAAACGTTTTTAAATATCTCTTAATTGCCCTATTTTGTTATTGTTATGTATCTTCAATTTAAAAGCTTCAGGGATGTTTGAATATTTCTTTGCTATTTCAAAAAAATATATGCATATTTTCATAGTTTAAGAAAACTTTCCATATTATTATTTTAAGTTATTTAAGTTAGAGGCTCTCGTTTAAATTCATTGAATCTTTAAAATAGATGAATAAGCCCTCAATGTATTACAGTACAAGTTCTGAGGCAAATCGTCAGACATATATCAAAGCGTTCAATCTGACTTCGCAATGTCGAAGAAAACGTTAGAAGTTTTTTTTAAAAAGTACAGAAATAAACGCATAAATACGCAGGTTCATTTTTTTGGACCGAGACATGAATAGTGAAAACTGAAAACCGTCGCCCAATGTTAGGCCATAAAGTGTATACATTATACACTACATGTAGAAAAATTAGCGTTATTTGCCTCTCTGTACCATTTTTTTGGAGAAAAGAGGGTGACAGGTGATCCCGTTCATGTATCCCTTCTACAGTTACCATACAGGCCTAAAATATCTAAAACGGTTTCATCTCGTAGAAAACAGAAAATCAATTTTAAAGTTTCTTTTAGTTCTCTTGGTCCTAATTTGAGAAGTCCAAAAACAGAGTTTACACTTTACTTTTGAAAGTTTTTACCAATATCTCTCTTGTTATAAATAATGAATAGAATGTTCGGTCAGACCTCTTTCTAATTACTTCATAGAAAAAAATACGAGCATAAAAACACAATTCTCTGCAAAACCGTTGGAAATCTTAGGACAACTTTTCTCAGGATTTTCTCTCTTTATATATTTATTAAAGTCTTGGTAATATCCAATATGTAACAAGCATAGAAGGAAGTGGAAGAAAGTACAAATATAAATGTTTTGAATTGAGCAATTTTTGTCTTACACCAGGTTTCCATTTTCTTTAAATATGCAATGCAAGCTGCCAAAAAATATTCCAAAGCATTTCTTTATGTTTTATAGTTTTTAAAGTATCTTTCTTGACAGTTATGCAATAACTTCCACGATTTGTTCTAAATAAAGATTCATTGGAAAAAGTTCGAGAGGAAACTAAAAACTGCTTTCTGATGACATCATATCTTCAGGGGATTAATGAATTTCTCTGGTGTTATTAATTACAAACCTTTCTCCGGTATTCATTCAGGGCAGAGGGTGAGGCCAGAGAACAAAAACTTGTTTTAAAACCTGGATTCCATCTTAAGAAATCTTTCGCTAAAAGAAAGGGTGAAATATGGACCATTACTGTAAGCGTGATTTCTCAAGCGACCCTTCAAGCAAGATGGTGAAATTGCCCGATTTAAAATGGTACCCTGGAAACCTTTATCTGATCAAAACTATGGAAGATATTTCTCGTTATTCTAGGTTTAAAAATATTTAATTCTGATAATTATATGTTTTCTTGCGACGCTTGCAACGTAGAAATGTACAAGCCATTTTTGTAGAGAAACCACAATTTGAAAAAAAGTTTTCAGAATTTTTTTTTTTCACCATTTATATCCAGATCGAAACAGTAGCTAGAAATAAAAATATTATTAATCGATTTTTTATTGAATTTTGGTTCAGCCTTTTATTGAAACAAATCCTTCCCTTTTCTTACTTCTACTCTGAATAGACTAAACTATATTTAAATATAAACAAAGTGTAGTAAAAAGTTTTGTCCTCAAGGTTTAATTACAAAGCTCCTCTGTCTGAAGAGCTATTGAGGAGAAAAGTTCTGAATTCCTAATATGCAACAATTATTTACTTGGAAAGTTTTTTATGGGTAGAAAAAGACCAAAAAAGGGTTTAATTAAAAAAAATATTGTAGCTATTTAAAACAATTTTTCTCTTTCGTAAAATAAATTTAAAATTTTGTAGTAGCTTCCATAAAAAAAATCGTAGAAATCGGACTTCTTCTCAAAAAGACCGACAAATTTCGGAAATCATTAAATTTGCATTTTTCTATTAAGTTAATGCATTTTAGCGGCTTCAAAAACTTAAAAATATCAAAATGTTTATGTTTTAAGCCAACACATTCAAGTTATCATCTCCTGTATGCCGAGTACATTAGAGCCTGGTCCAATCAGGGTTAAGTCATGTGTTTGTTGTCTATTCTGAACAAATAGAAATAGTATGGCGGTAATATCTATCTTTCTATCTATCTCATTATCCAATTAGAGTTATGAATCCTTCAATCTGCGCTATCAGTAAATGGAAATATTTACTTCTACTGAAACTATAGTGATGATATTTCTGAAGAATGTTTTTTTTTGACATAGAAATTCGTTTTGAAGCCTAAATTGCTATTTAACCATTCTTGAGGGTCTAAAAATATCAAAATCAAGCTCAAAATCTCAAAATATTTATGTTTCTACTCAACATATAACTGTGATATGTCTAAAGAATGTTATTTTTTTACTCTATATATCCAATTTAAAAGTTAAACATGCCTTTTAGACTATAATCTATAAGGATTTAGAATGTATTTTTCATACCAATGTTTGGTGCTAGAGCTCTAAAGAGTATTTGTCCACACTCCACACCTGTTCCATGCTAAAACTAGGGAGAATTGTTTGAAAGGCATTTCTAAATTAAAAAGTGAATTTAAGAGAGCTGAAGTCATCATAACCCTCTTCTTTATTTCAAAGAAGTAATTTTTTATGTTGCTTCTCTGACCAATAACCGGTTTGAATTAATAAAATAGGAAACCCCTATTCTCTTAAGGTATCCAGAATGATGATCATAAGGATTGATATAGAACTAAGGATAGGGTGCTGAGAGTTTTTTTACATCTTGCTGTTACGTATCAGGAGAATATATGAACTAATTGAATTGTAAAGAAGCAGAAGACAGTAAAAAATAACTTTCCAAATATTCTTGAACAGTTGTTGACATAAATCCAGACTTCTGTTATGATAAATTGAATCAACTTTAAAGTGTAGCCTTTGATTTTACCTCACTAACTTACGCATACTTTTTGTAGCCCTAGACCTTTAAATTTTAGAACTATAAAGCACTTGTTTTTAGCTTTAATTTTTAAAAAGTAATTAGCAAAATTCTCAATGAATTATCGAAGTGGTTTTACCAACTATTTCATAATATCATTTCAACTAAAATTTTAAAAACTATGCAGCTAGGGAAATAAGTCCAACATAGAAAGTTCATTTTCCCTTGACAAGGTAAAAACATGAGAAAAAAGCAAAAAAAAAATTATTAAGCGCGTTTGAACTGTGTAAACAAGTTTTTTACATGGTTTAAAGGGTAAACCTGGATATTCTGTCATATAGTTTCAAGAGATGAGAGCAAAGTTTCAAATGTCGGGGTACTCATCTCAAACGATAGAGTTTCATCTCGTCTAATTCCAGAAAATGTGGTTTTGATTTTAACAGTTAGGACCGCAACCAAAATTGTCTCGTAAGCACCCAGGACTAGGGATGAATCAAGTTTTTTTAGTCCTTAATATCGAGTGTAATACTCTATAATCTCAAACCAGAAAAAGTCTAAACAAAGGGCAACGACAACTAATTGGAAACAAAATTGCTGTGTTTATACGTATAATTTATGTGTTACGGTTTGGCCATCTAGCTATAGGTAACAAATATCCACACAAAAAGAAAAAATACATTAAACTGTCATACACAACTGCGTAGCTCTGCCTTATATACGAAATATGCAACCCACTTTCTATAAAATCATCAAAAAAAACCAAGAAATGAAAACTGAATATGCTAAAGGAAATAACATGAGATAATTGGTTTGTTATTACAAACATAACTTTCAGATTTCCAGGTTTTATGTGATGAAAAGAGAAAACAATACTTATTACGGTTTCAGAACAGTGCAGGTGCTGTCGATCTAAATCAATTATTTTTATGATATTTCTAAAAAAAGATGGTCTAGTTAGGTAACCTTTATTGTCTATTGTTTCCCTTTATTTTTAGAACTGAAGTGCATATATTAAGAAATGTTATGTTTCTTCTAAAATAGAAAAAAGGGGAAACAGACTCTAGATTGTTGACAACTAACGTCAAATTAAATAATAGGATCTGAGTTTTTGCCACAAACTCAAAGTTTCTTCTCCCTATATCTTTGCAACCCAATGGTGTAAACTTAGATATTTATAACTTAGACTATTTTATCCAACAGAATTCATTGTTTGAAATATCAAAGTTCTACGGCATAAGGTTCCAAAGATATAGGGATTAAAAATTACAGTTAGCGGCATTAAGCTCATTTTCCTTCATGTTAGATTTACAACTGAAATGTTTCCAATAACAACTCCTTTATGGTGAAGAGCTGTTAAAAAGAACAAAAATGTTTTTAATTTCGAGAAATCTTTCCAAATAAAATTCGCCTAAATTAAAAAAAAGCTAGTAGCTACGATGTCAAGAAGTAATAAAAGCAATGTCGCATGACCTTCTTCTACTGTGGTTTCTATGTAAGATAGGATTGATCCTTTTACTAGTTTTGGCTAGTTTTATTCAAAGTAGGAAAGTAACAATTATTACAAGGCAACTGCAGCCTCAGGATTTAAAATTCTATAAAAGTTAGTATACGTTTCCAAACCATGTATGTTGAAATTTCCATCACAAAATTCCAAAACCCTCCCCCCCCTCAAACAAAAGTTAGCGAAATTTATTCCCCACTCCCTTGATTAAATCTTGTTTGCGCTCTTGCATTTATGCGTATACGTGATAAGAATAATGAACGCAGAGCGTCGAATAAATGCAGATACATGGTCTCCGATGAAAAAGATGTTTCTAATAATAATCCGGATTATTGTTTTCTATTGTTATTAATTTTATTTGATTTTTGTCATTTTAAAAGGTTAAATAGTTATCTCTATGTAATCTTTATTTTTAGAGGACTAAAGTGACAAATCTAACATCTAAACAATGACAGTTTTTTTCCTTGCTGGCCATTAAATTATATTATATTAGGCAGGAAATTAAAAAGTTTCCAAATTTAAGGTCGAGTGTTTACATATTTGGACAATTTAATAGATATCAATTAATAAAAAAATACAAATGATTTATTTCATGTTTATCTAAAAATTACCCAAAACATAAAACTAATATTATTAAAGCGGATCTTTGTCCCTGATTGATTATGAATAAAATAGAGTCCTTGTCACAAACTATGGTCTATAAATCCCTATTTCTCTAGTCATAACCAGAAATACCCGGAATTACTTGACAGTTAGACTTTACAATCTTATCAATAGTTCACAGCATTCATGCGTCAATCTAATTTTACAAATATACAAATATGATTGATAATCACAAAATGGCACTAGTCCTGCCAATTTCCCAAATGTATATGGTCTGCCTTTTTTGTGCATTCAAACTCACAAAGGATATAAATAACTTGATTTAAATTTAGAAAATTTTCGTTTTCTTGAATAAAAATGAAATCTAACCAAAATTCTTTATATCTCGGCCCTCGGGTAATTTTGAACGCACAAAATAGACAGACCACATTTTGGAAATAGCTTGACTAGGTCTATTTTGTGGTTATATATTTGTATATTGGTAAAATTAGATTGACGCATGAATGCGTGAACTATTGCAAAGATTGTAAAGTCGTCTATAACTGTCAATTAATTCTGGGTCTTTCTGGTTATGACTGTATAACCCGATAGTGTAAAACAATGTACTTCAAACTTTGATTAGTTGTTCTAACTATTCTAACAGGACCCATGGTTTCGAATATCTAAGGTCTACTACACCAGGTTGCTAAGATATAAGGATTAGAAAATCAGAATTTGTACGAAAGGCTAAATTCCTTTCAGGTTTATAATTGCTTTCTGAAAATAACAATTCTGTTGCATGGCATCGTGAATTTTTACACAAATCTGGCGAATTTGTCAATCTAAAAATTAAAAAGTTCGAAGGGTAAAACTTTTGTTTGTAATATCGCTAAGCTTTAACCTTTGAACTTGAAATCCAGTAAACAAACTTTTAAGTTGAGGTTTAACTCATTAAATTGGAAAAGTTACTTCCTAACACCTTGAGGTATCCTGCGTCTAAGATTGAGAGAATTGAGCCGTCAATAGGAAAAGGTAATTTTAATCTTTGTTTAAAATATTTTTCATTTTTTTCTATATTTAGTAACTTGAAGGACTTCAAGTTTGCTCTTAAATTTAACAGAAATGTGATCTAGCAACCATGGTACAATCTAGACTAATTCTAAAAAGATTATCACATTAAAACAGTTCTCTTTTTTAGGAGGTTGAATCTTTGATTTTGATCTTTTTTAACGTCATCCGTTTTTATTTTTCATTTCGGATTTTTAGATTGTTATGTGCCATAAATATATGGGTTTTTAGGGAATTTTTTCCTCGCCTCCTCCCAAGTCGGATTCTATGAGATTTTTTATATACAATACAAAACATTTGTGAGAGTGTTCTGTATCTTTGTACTTTCCAGAGTCTCCACTATATCGTGATTAAAAAAGAAAAAGATGCTGAATTTCCATCCCTGAGGTTTAGAAGCTGTCGGAGGATGACAGCTTGACTGCCGCTTCAGCTGTCCCCAGCTGTCGAGGCCAGGGCCTTCGCAGCTGTGTCCTCGTGACTTGGCAGCTGAACAGTATGGTTCTCGATTCAAACCAACTTTAATCTCTCCGATCATTTTTTTACTAAAATGTGGGATTATACGTGATTTAGCAGAGTTTGTACAGCCTACTCCTATCCTGGAAGACCAAAGCATTAACTGAGAAAATATCAAATGTTATGACAACTTGTGGGAACAGGTAAATGATAAGCCTGGTTTATGTGAGTTCTTTCCAGGTTAATAATAATCAATCAAACATCCATCCACAGACAATTCAGGGCTGAATAATTACAGAGTCTCTTAAATCAATCTTAGTATAAATTGGAAAATCAATCTTGATTTGTACACATTTGAACTAAAATTTGATACATCTTCATTAATATTAAATCTGGGGTAAACCGCGAAGCTTTATGTTTAATTGTAAAATCGTGACGCTCCTACCCCCTTTTTCCGGACGGGAGTCTTCCAATTTACCTTTTTTAAACAGAACCAATTTTACACCCTTTCAAGGGATTCAAGGTTAATTCATCTAACCTCCTCCATTTTGCATTCTCCAGGTGGAATCCATCTTACTTTCTCCTGGCGGAACCAATCTTAATGTTTCCAGGTAAAATACACTACACTTTTTACTTTAAGGTGGAATCCGTCCTTCCGTCTTGAGGTCGAATCCATCCAACTTCTTGCTTGCGTTAGAATTCATCCGTCTTCCTCCTTACGGTGTAATCCATTTTTTATTCCTCCAACGTTGGAATCCATCCCACTTCCTCCTTGAGGTGGAATCCATCCAACTTCCTCTTTGTCATGGAATCCATCCCACTTCCTGCTTGCGGTGTGATCCATCCCACTTCCTGCTTGCGTTGGAATCCATCCTTCTTCCTCCTTGCGATGTAATCCATTCCACTTACTTCTTTAGATTAAATCCATCCCACTTCCTCCTTGTGGTGGAAACCATCCCACTTCCTCTTAGCGATGGAATCCATTCTACTTCCTTCTTGTGGTGGCCGAGTCCATCCTGTTTCCTCAAGGTGGATTACATCCCACTTCCTCTTAGCGATGGAATCCATTCTACTTCCTTCTTGTGGTGGCCGAGTCCATCCTGTTTCCTCAAGGTGGAATACATCCTATTTTCTACAGGTGGAATCCATCCCAGTTTCTCCAATTCATCCTACTTCCTCCAGGCAGAGTCCATCCCAATTCTCAAATGTGAAATTTCAAATTCATCCTCCTTACTCCAGGTGCTCCGTGGAATCCTTGTCTAGGTAATATTCTCCGGCAACTTAACCAGGGGCGGCCTACGAAATTTTTCATGAGAGGGGGGGGCAAATTACATATTTAGCCTGAGGCGAGCTTATGTTTACTACTGCATCAGATAAAAAGATGGACAGTGAAAAGGATGAGTCTTTGCCACCAACTTAGATTTATCTTTTGTACCCAATGATGCACACCTTAGATATTTCAAACTATTAATTCTGTTAGATAAAAAAAATATAAGTTTGAAATATCAAATGCTTTAAAGCATCAGGTTGCAAAGATATAAAGATTGTTGAATTTGAGTTTGAGGAAAAGACTCAAATCCTTTATATCTATTTTCTGTTTTGTTTATTTTGATCTTCAATCTAATTGGAAAACAGAAGGTTACATCATCCTTTGTGAATAAAACTAAGAATTAAATGCTATAATTAAGGCTGCAATCACCATCACCAAGAGTCATGCCCGATAAAATGTAATCAAATCCTTTTTTATTCAAAAATGAGAACCTAGCTTTACTTGGAAACTAAATTTTGTTAAAATAATCAACGTTTTTGGCTTAGAATTTTAAACCAAGCTAATTGAAAAGTCTCGTGGTTCATCTGGCAAATTGGTCAAGGAGTTATGAGTTATGATCGGACACACAAACAAACTACTTTATATATTATGCATTGCTAGATATAGTTTTACTTAAAATTTTTCAAATATGACTTTCCGTCTTCCAAAGAAAAATATTCAATATTAAAAAGAAACTCCAACAAGAATTTCACACAGGCATGATAAAACGAAAAAAGGATGAATGATTTATGTTTGACAAACAATCTAGATTTTATGAAAATGATAATGATAAAAATTGATCTTGAGGATTTTTGGTTGTTTAAGGTTTTAAATCGTTTTACACAATTTGTTTTAAAGGTGCATTGATTAACTTTTTTTCTAAACTGCAAACAATCTAAAAGCAAAGATGAGACGATCATATTTTAAAACAAGTAGTCAATAAATATTTTTTGTCTTTCTAATTTCTAGAGTCCCTGGCTAACCATCGCTGCAGTATTTAATGAGGGACTAATACCTAAAGTGGAACTGCAGGGAAATCTTTTGTATCCGTTCTTAAAAATCAAATTTAAAGGCCTGGAAGATGGCTTTCTCACTAGTTGCGCCCCAAATTTTTACAGGAGTAGATGGATCCCCCCCCCCCTCCCCAATTTTTACTTCACCGGCCCTGCACAATTGCAGGACTAACTCGAAAAAACCGGATTTTATCAGCCAATCTATAAGTCCCGGGCCCAATGATAATATCATGGATTCATGCGCCCCGCCCTTTTACTATCCCTCCCCCCACTCCACACCTTTCCCTCGTCGACCTTGCTCAATAGTATTCTAGCTCGACTGAAGACTCTAATTATTCGGAGGATCCGCATTTGAACTACTGCAGCCGTATAATTGAACTATAATTGATCATTTGAATTCTATTGATTGTTTTGTTACTAAATTGTGACGTCATTTCCTGTAGTTCATACAATACATTTACTCAAATTTGAACTATTAAATATGCAGTTTAATTTTTTTATATATGTTTCATGAAACAATACATTATCATCACAAAATAGTTTACATGATCATGACTATATTTAACCATAGAGAATAGAATATATAGAGAGGAATTAAAAGAATCTCTCGGTATGAATATTTTCAGTCCCTTTCAGCCTGAAAGGGAGTTCAAAGTGTACAAATCATGTAAATGTTCACAAATTATATGCAGTAGAGTACATTAATACAGTATGTTCCCTAGACTATTCATTTCAATTTCGAAATTTTTTAAGCTGTTAAATAAACTTTATAATGAATTAGGTGAATAAATTAACATCATTTGATTTATAGTTATAACGGAAAATCATCGTTTGTAAAGTGGAAGGCATAGAGTCTATGTGAAATGGTCATTGGTCAATTATGAAACCAGCCTTTCATTATTTGGTTTTCTTTTAACAATAATTTTAGATTTTCTATAAAATGATATTCCAGGGCCCAACAGGTTATATAGCATAAATATACACCTGCAGGAAACAGCTTACAACAATTAATGGCCGTTTTACACTTTTTTCTGGTAAATTCCTCTCTATATATTCTATTCTCTATGTATTTAACGTATATGGACATAAAAATAATATTAAAATAATAGTTCAATCGAGCGCTGCGGCTAGGACATGGTATAGAGGGAGCCGGGCGCTGCGGCCAAATAACCAATAATATTAATTATTGGTCAACTTTAATTTAAATTGGTTCATTTGAACTGTTTTTGCTCAAGTCATGTGAACTATTTTTTTGGATCATTTGAACATATTTTTGCTCGTACAGAACTATTTTTTTGCTCATTTGAACTCTTTTTTGCTCACTTGAACTATGTTTTGCTCATTTTAACTATTTTTAAAGCTCATAGAACCATTTCTTTTGCTCAATTGAATATTTTTGGCTCATTTTAACTAAATTGTTGGCTCATTTTAACATAAATTTTTCGGCTTGTCCAATGAACTTTTTATATAAATATAGTTCAAATAAGCCAAAAAATAGTTCAAATGCGCACAGAATTCTATCGTTTGAACATATATTGGTCGAATTGAACTACTACACCTGGTATAACGTGCAATAGTTCAAACGACCAATAGTTCATACGGTGCAGTAGTTCAAACAAACTAAATAGCAATTATTCTGATTATTATTCTTATTAGTTCTATTAAGCAGAGTAAGCCAGGAAACTGGTTCTTCTACTGACGTAGGCACAAAACAGCTGTTCGGCTCAGTTTAGATTAAACTTCCGTAGTTCTGACTGCGATTTGTGAAAGTGAGGGTTAACATTAATGCTTTTCAACGAAACATAAGAACAAAAACGCTATACGTTGGATTAATTAGACGGTTAGTAATGGGATCAGTTGAACATGAAAATTAAAGTTTTATTTGTTTTAATATTATATTTGTAATGATTAACGGATAATTATGTTTGGTAAACACTATATGAACACTTACGTTACATTGATTAAGAGACCATGGTTAGGAATTAGCATTTCGATTATCGAATGGAATCCTTAATCTTATAAATTAAAGCAATCATTTTTTCTACAGTGTACTTTTGTAATAAAATGTTTGCTTATATTATTTCATTTTGATTTAAAACCATCTTTTGCCTATTTAAAAATATCGAATAACCTTTTCAGGGTCAAAATAATGGTATATTCCTAGAGAACGATTTTTGGACCCCCCTTCTCTAGGACAGACCCAAAATAATCAATATTTTGGGT
This sequence comes from Eurytemora carolleeae, assembly GCF_000591075.1. NCBI lineage: Eukaryota > Metazoa > Arthropoda > Copepoda > Calanoida > Temoridae > Eurytemora > Eurytemora carolleeae. The sequence goes on along the minus strand of NW_019396567.1, from coordinate 60,047 downwards.
CCTCCCTACTAAACGATTTTTGGACCCCCTCCCCCGAGGTATACTGTTGTTAATTGGATTGGATGGCTTAAATATATTTTTTTCAAACATGTGACTGATACCTGATCACACAATCGGTGGCAGCTGTGTTGAAATCTCAAACTTTTCTATGTAATTCAGTAGGTCATTATCGTAACAAATGACAAATATTTATAAAATCTACGAGATTACATCTACATTGTCCCATTAAAAATGGGATAAATTAACGACTTCAAATGCCGTCTTTGATTCAAGAGGGATTATTTCGTAGTTATGATATTCAAGTCTTATCTCATTTCCCATGTTAATTTTGTGACACGTAGGTAACTTAAAATGTGCACGTTATGTGCTGAAACTTCCATCAAGAGTTTAAAAAAATCCTTGATACTAAAAGTGGGTCTGTCTTACCCCAAAAGTCCTGATATAACAGTATAAATCGTTCTCTAGGACAGTCCCTGAATGTTTTTAAATCTTTGAGGAAATAGATGGCCTTGAAATGATGTAGCAAGTTCTATTTTGATGCACCATTTTTTCTTATTTCAATTTTGTTTAGTGAATATTGAAATCCATTTGAGATTATCGGATTAATTCAAGGGTTTCTAAAATTTATGAAGTGGTGTGTACGTTTTCATCTAATTGAATTTGAATGAGAATAAAGGGTTTCGTGGATAATATATTACTGAGAAAAATAAAATTGCAAAATTTACTGAACCGGGAAGAACTTCGGTAACAATTATCTGAAAGCACCTAAAGAATATTGGATTAGTTTTCTGTCAAATTAATTAAAGAAATGTGAAATATTGCAACTCTAATCATAACTATATATCTACGTAATTTTGTGGTATCCGCTCTTATGATATAATCTCATTTACATCATTAAGTTCAATGTCTGGAGTATTGCTTAGTTTTTATGTAACCACGTTACAATGTACATTTAATTAATTTTTTCGCCTTTGTCAACATAACCGACCTGTGTTTCCCCCATCAGAGGGACGTTACGTTACTTCATGTCCCTTGGGGCAATTAAGTAAAATAACTTAAATAATTTTTACTTGACCACGGGTTCCCTCGACCAATTTTGCCTGCAACATTCTGCGCTCTGGATGTTTTGTAGTAAGAATTGGTCTTGGGAACACAATGTAAAGTAAAATTCCCTTATTTCCCTGTAAAGTAGTTGTAAATAATTATTACTATGATAAGCTGTGATATTTAAACACTCTACGTCCTTTTTAGGTTTCTTAAAAACTGTGATAATTGGTTCACAATTCATAATATATATCTGAGCCTACGCCCTATATTTCCACCAAATAAATAAGGATATGTTTAGGTATGTTTTCGGGATTTTAACGTTCAAATCGAACTTGCTATGGACTCGGTTATGCTCAAAGATTGTAGCTGATAACGGTAAATGTCCATTTTCTTGTCTAATATAAAAGCTATTATTGTTTCTAATATTAATAATATTAAGATCTCAATCTTCTCAAGCTTTTAGTGTGAAATATATCCAAGACGAGCAACTGATAGGTCAGGATAATGTAAAATGTAAGATAAAAGATCAAGTTTGTATACCCCCCCCCCCCCCCCCCCCC
>NW_019396567.1:0-58422 GCF_000591075.1 Eurytemora carolleeae | reverse complement strand
GGGGGGGGGGGAGCAGAGGTATTTAAGCGCGCTAAAGGTAAAAGCAAGTAGAAGCAGTAAGGGAACAGGATAGTGTACTAGAGAGAGTTCTTAAGAGAGGGTTTAAGACGAAAAATAGAGGGCACAAAAGAGTGCAAAGAAAGAGAGCACAAGAGATGGGATGATGAGAGACAATTACTAAAGCAAAAAGGATCTATTTCAAATAGAGCAACTTGAATTTTCAAATTTACTTCACTTCTTTTGCAGAGTCAATATTTAGAATTCTCCTTCTTCATAATTGTTAAACCTCGAGATTTTTCCAATTTAACAGCCGTGGAACTGGTATAACTTCTCTAATATGATGATAAACTTTAAAGTACATATAGTGCTGAACAGTAAACTTCAATTCTATTTCCTAAAGTTAACCTACAATTAAGTATGCACTGCACACTGCGCACTGCTAACTCCCACACTATGAACCGACTTGTTCTTTTGATGATCTCCTCTCCCCTTCCAGGGGCGCAACTAGACATTCAGCTAGGTGGGGAGGGGCAAATGGCATCTATCTAGCTCGCAGCGCGATTTTTTTTTTGTCCCCTAAACATTTCTACGGAGTTGCAAGAAACATGTGTATTATACTCAACCATGAAAAAACTACCTTAACAATTCAGGATATTTTTTGGAAAAATTTTATATTTGCGGGCATTCATTAAGTTTGGAGAAAATTTGTGTCGGAAAAGTCTTAAACTTTAGATCAGAGTTTGGAGGGGCTTTTTCAGTTAGGTCAATTTTATGTATGGGAAATCTTAAATCTGTATTTTGGGGTCAATTTTTTTATTTAAGGGCATTTTTATGCTATAAATATATATATATAGGGGCATTTTTTTAAACTAAGGGTTTATTGTAAAACTTCAAAATTTTTGCAAAACTTCAAAAAATTTTGAGTATTATCTAAATAAAATATTTTTAGATAGGGCTATAACTTTTAAAGTTGGTTGAATTTATAAAACATTTGGGTATAAATAAAATTAAATTTTGGTGCAAATTAAAAATATTTGGTGGCATTCTAAAAAAAACAAGGGTTACAAATGTTGAATAAAGGGGCAAATTTAAGTCTGGTGGGGCAATTTGAATAAGAATGTGTAAGTGTAATTTAAAAAATCTAAATTTGGAGGCATTTTAAAAAAAGGAAGGAAATTAAAAAGAATTTGAGTTTAAATTGAAAAAATGTTATAATTGAATTTGAGTTTGTTTAAAGAGTGTAGATTTTAAAAAAAATTAATGCGGGGGTAAGCTTTTTTAAGGGGGTGGCATCCCCCTTAATCAGGCTAGGAGGGGCCTGGCTTTATTCCCCTTTTAGTTGCGCGCCTGCCTCTGGCCGAACACCCTGCATTATTCCATTTGTTAAAAATACCAATCATTTTTTCGATGTATAATTTAAATAAATTGAGACTTTAATAATAGTTCTGAACTTGTTGCAAACACCGCTACTTTTCTTATTAAGACTTTGTAATTGAGTTGTATACATAGTTTCTGTATGGAATTGATTTATACACATAGTTTCTGTATGGAATTGATTTATACACATAGTTTCTGTATGGAATTGATTTATACACATAGTGAGTGTAATTGAGTTATACACATAGTGAGTGTAATTGGGTTATACACACAGTGAATGGTAAATTTTACTCTTGTAGCAGAGCCCGCAAGAATTACATTGACAATTCCATTTGCATTAGATGTGCCAATTTTAGAAAACTTTGCTGCTACTAGTGATTTTGACCGTTTTCAATTGATCAAATATTTTTTTCAGGTTTGTTTGGAGTAATCTGGAAACTAGGATAGAATAAAATTTCCACGGAGAGATCAAGATTACCCAGGCCCCCTTGGGGGCCAAGGTTGGACCACTTGGTATCAAGACGGGGTTGCAAGGGGATCCACAAACCTGGTTTACGGTAACTAGAACTCACTAGCACCAGCAGTATGGCGGCTTCAAGCAGATATGGAATCTCACTCAAGCAACTCAGGGAGCTCATGGAGCACAGGGGGATGGAAGGAGTCCAACGGGTAGGTTTAAATCTAAATTTAGAGATAATACCAATTCGATAGTTCGGTATGTACCAGCTATTACGTTTATTGTTTAATGTATATTTATAAATTTCTTAACACGTTACAATAAATAATTAGACTTATTGAGTTAAAGAGTTAAAATGCAAAACGTCTAATTGTTGGATAAGAATGGAAATTTTTGAAGTTGTTAAATTATCTTTTTGAGAGTGGGAAACTAAGCTGACTGAAACGGAAAAGTCACCGAAAACATTTTAAGTTTGTTGTGTAGTTATGATTAATTCGGATTAATTTCGCAATAAAATTATTAGTGGTAATTTTTCTATTGTGAAATTATGACATACAGTGTGAATATTTACAAACTAATGCAAGCAGTGAGCGTAATATCTAAGGTAACAATTTAAGTTAAAAACATGATTTCTTTTTTAAATCAACCCTTTAATGAAAGTGTTACATAAAAAACCTGTTACATGTCCGATTTACTACTTGCATCTGAGCTTGAGAAAAGGGAAAAATCTTCCGATTTTCTTCCTTGTTTCTCCTTCATAAATTCGCTAGTCATGTTTATGGATAAACTTCAATTGAAATTTATCAATTTTTTAGATAAACAAAGATATTTCCGTCATTTTTGCCGAGACAAATTATTAAAGAGTACAGTTTTGAATTGTGTATTTAACTCTTATACTAGAAATCACATTGAATTTCGATGAAAGTCCCTTTAAGGTCTCCATGTATAATTTTGGTTTCAACAGATTTATTGGACAATGGACATAGACATAAACGTTTATGTGATGATAATGATTTTAAGGTATCTGAGTTCGGCGGAGTTCACGAGATAGCCAGGAAACTTAACACCTCGGAGCAAACTGGGTTGCCAGGGGATAACTCCGATCTTGAGCATAGACGGGACTACTTCGGATCCAACACAATACCACCCAAACCTGCTAAAACATTTCTCGCGGTAATACTGATTTGTAAAGTTGCTAAATATTTTACTTTTTAAACTTTACCTCTTCAATGGTCAAGCATACTTCTAACAAGCATTTCTTATATTTACGAATGAAAAATATTTAGTTGGTTTGGGAAGCTTTGCAGGACGTTACACTTATCATACTACAAATTGCAGCGGCGGTTTCTCTCGCTCTCTCTTTTTACAAACCCCCCAAGAATGAAGACGACCCTGGTGAGAAAATATCAGTTATACTAACATTTAATTTTTATTCAAACTCAAGTTTGATTACACAGCATCAATTTTTTTTTTATCGGGCTTATTATTTCAACCTTTAGACCGTACAAATACAAGTGTTACTGTTTGAAGATATGAAAGTTTTATAACTTAATTCTTATTGTTTGATTAGCTGTAAATACGTTTCTCATTATGCGTTTTTATCGTTGAGATGACGTATACTTCAACATTTGATGTGTTTATTTAAGCCAGAACTACATTTTTTCAGATAAACATACAGTAGCCCTGAGATGGAATTTAAAGAAAGAATTTAAACCATAGACCATAGATGTTTCAAACTATTAATTCTGAGGCTGAATTTAAAGAATTTGAGCCGCGGCTTAAATTTGAAACGCGGCTCAAATATGGTTGTTTACTTTTAAAATTGTATTCAATGTTTTAAGATGTAAGCCGGCGCTCAATTAAAACCTGTTTTTGGCGGATTTGAGACGTGCCACAAATTCATTAAATTCGGACTCTGATATATCAAATAATCAAAGTTTACAATATCAAAGGTTTACACTATCAGAGATGGAATTTAAAGAATTTGAGCCGCGGTTTAAATCTGTCAAAACCCGGTTTAAATTAAGCGCCGGCTTAAATCTTGAAACATTTGATACTATTTTAAGTGGAACCAACCATATTTAAGCCACGGCTTAAATTTAAACCGCCGCTCAAATTCTTTAAATTCGGCCACTGTACAATTTTCGATAGAAGGTTCCTATACTTTTAGTAGTAAAGCAAATTTTAGACCGCACAACCCCCACAACCCTAGCTTAATCCTGAATTTAGATTACTTACCGACGTTTATTAGCATGTCTAAATACTGACAGCTTACCTTGTTATATGAATATTATAATGAACAATTCATATTTCAAGCTGAAGAGGAAAACCATGCAGACTGGATTGAGGGACTTGCAATTCTACTTGCAGTTGTCATCGTCGTACTTGTTACTGCCTTTAATGACTGGAGCAAAGAAAAACAATTTCGTGGGTTACAAGTAAGGTTTTATAATTTATATTATTATTATTAAAGTTTATTTCGTATACAATATGTTAGGTAAAAAGATTCTACAAACTCTAATGATTCTTGAAGTTACTTTTTCTTTCCATTCTAAGGAAAGTGCCAATGGCAATTTTTCTTGTTAGTTCTTGAGTTCCGTATTTTAATCTTAAAATTAATTCCGAGTTATCTTGAACAAATATGTAAATGTGACATGTGAAGTCTTCAGACAATTATCACAGGGATTTTGATTTTGTAGTTCTTATAAACCTAACATTTAATTACAGGATAGGATTGAGGGAGAACAAACCTTTTCTGTGATAAGGAACTCATCAGCTGTTCAAGTTCAAGTTGGAGAACTAGTAGTCGGGGATATAATTCTAGTAAGCTTCATGTTTAAATCAAAAATATTCCTTAAATTTGACAAATTTTCACTAATTTGAAAGAAAGAAAGAAACCAGATGAAAATTGTCATAGGCAAAAGTTTTAAAATGATTAAAAATAAAAAGAGTAAATCACTCGCCACAAACTCTATACCTTTTTAATACCTATATTTTGCCAACCTGAGTCTAAAACTAGTTTTAGAGATAGTTAAAACCTTGAAATTTTTAGCTTTGAATATTATTTTGATTCAGCAGAATTCTTATTTTTAAATATCAAAGTTGCAAAGATATAGAGATTAGAAATTTAAAGATTGTGGTAAGTGTAACAAGAACTATGACATGGTGTGTGCAGACGTGTAAGCACCCTGTTTAATTGCATCGACCATCATATATTTTATTTAATACAAATTGTAAAAAAAACGTTAAAAAATAGATTTTGGTAAGTAATTAGTTCTTATGCGTTTTTTGCAAGAAAAAGTTTGATTTGTTTTTTAGAGTAAAAAATCATCTAAAATAATAGGAATCAGGAATTTTCTTAAATACTATTATAATTGCTTAGGTTAAATACGGAGACTTGCTACCTGCCGACGGTCTAGTTATTCAGAGCAATGATCTAAAAGTAAGTAAAAATAATTTTGAGTTGTAGAATATTTTATAAGGATTTCAATCATTAATTTCTTGTACAAAAAAGTAAAACTTTTATTTTCTTGGAATAAAAAAATTATGGTCGCGTGAAACCAATTCTAATGGAAACATTTAACTTAGATCAGGGGGGTGGCCTAGTACTGGAGAGGTGTTAAATTTTTATTTTTAGGTTGATGAGAGTAGTTTAACAGGGGAGTCGGACCAAGTAAAGAAAGGTGTGTCTTGTGATCCCATGGTTCTCTCCGGAACCCATGTTATGGAAGGAAGTGGGAAGGTTCTGGTTTCTGCTGTGGGAGTCAACTCACAGGTAAACGAGCAGGGACAGTCCTTTATTCTTGGATGTATTTTAATCATCTAGGAACAGAAATATAGCTTAAATCGTTATCTCCGATGTTGCCTAATTTATTGTATTTACAATTCACACAAAAAAGCAAATAAACTGTATTCTTTCTTTATTTACTAAAAGTATGTTTTAATTTTTTTATCTTTAAAAAAACCGAAAACTTGAATTTTGATTTAAATAAGTTTATATCACAATTAAATAACTATTAATTTCTCAATACAATAGTACGAGTGGGACAAATTTCGTGAAGAAAAAAAACTGTCATAAACTAAAATTATTTTAAGTTCAAATGTATTAGAACAGGTTGGGATCTCCAATTTCATTTTTATCTATGAGACTGTGAACCTCTGACAGACATGGATTTATTATTCCGGCCTCGGTGGACATAAAGATCCCATATTCACAAATATCAATACATCTTTTCCCCCGGAAACTTGGAGATATTCGAATATATTCTAATTCAGGGGAAGGAAGACGAATTTAAAATATAAATAGGCTTAAATTGTCCTCATGGACTTTCCTGGGGTTAAGTGAATTAATAAAAAAAAATTGGGCCTTCTCGGTTTAGCCGTTTTGACGTTTATTGGTTAAAACCCTACAGAATAACCGCTAGTAAACCCTAGTATATATAATACTAGCTTTGTGCCCTTTTATAGAAACCATTTTATTATTTAATATAAGTTACTTTTGAAAGTCGTGATTTCCTCGTGATAAAGAACTATACAAAATATATTAATACAATCTAAGGATCTTACCTTAACTAATTTACAGTTCCCAGCCACCATGTCAGCTCTGCAGTAACTTTAATGTCTGATTTGATTGTAAAAAAAATTTCTGCAGAGAACAAAATTGTTTAATCTAAAATATCTCGAGTTAATACAAAATCTGGAGGTTGTAGATTGTATTATTAATAATATCCAATAATTCTACACAACCTTAAGATTTGTTAGTTACCCTAATTACAGGGGAAGAAAGTTCCAAACTGTGCTTATGTTCCAAACCTGACACTGAGTGTCAGGTTTGGGCAGAATAATATGATCAACGTTGTAGTAACTCTCCCTGTCTCGAGTTCAAATATCAAATAAAGAAAGTATTTCCAACATATTATTAAGCACAACGAGAACTACAGATAACACTATTTACTACTTTTCTAAAATTAAAATTGTGAGCAGTCGAATTCAAGGTTTTCCATTTTCTCACACTTCACGAATTCAAATCTTAGACGCGTTTTGGAACATAAAAACCATCTTACGTAACAATCCATATAAACCATCTTACGTAACAATCCATATAAATCATCTTACGTAACAATCCATAATTTGATAATGTTCAACAATTCAGAACAAAACTCACTTTCATAATTTACAGAATAGCACGAATCACTGAAAATATTTTTATCAAATTATTCTAAACTTTGTTTCCACGTTATAGTTTTAAGTACGGAGAGTGCAGATGATTTCAAGTTTCCTGAATTTTTAATATTAAATTTCCCGCATTTTTTTGTTCAATTTAATTGTAAGAAATCAAAAAGTTAACTAAATAAGTTTTAAGTCGTCATATTTTTAAATATCAGAACATAATAATGCATTATTTACATTTTTATTGTTTCATTATTTAAATTCTATTGTATGCGAAAAACTTGTTTTGTTACCAAATTGTGTAAATGCTTGAAAATATCATTGATTTAAATCTGTAAAATGTCTAAAAATCGCGACATGTTCCAAAACGTGGTTTGCGCCGAAAATTTGCATTTGCTTCAAAAAATATTATATGTTCTAAAATGAAATCAATTATCATAAAAAATTGAAATTTATTTACTTGTAAGGGTTTGGTACCTAAATTTTTGTTTTCAAAATGTAGCCTTAACTAGTATGCAGACAGTTTTTACTTATCGACTTAAATTGACTATTATAAACAAATAAAAAAGATAACTTTTCTCATTTGGCTCAAACCTGACACTGTGTCAGATCTGGGCCAAATGACGGTTTGTAACTTTCTTCCCCTGAATTATGAGTTTATATTTAACGGCATATTATGGTTCAGGCTGGGATTATATTTACTCTCCTTGGAGCAGCTGCAGACGAGGTCGAAGAGGAAGAGAAAAAGAAGAAGAAGCTTGGTTCGTGTTATTTTATAATAAAAAAAAAGTTTCCACTGAATTACATTTGAATACATATTCTGACGTCTGTCCTAACTTAGGCGTGTATTTGATCGTGTGCCCCATGTATAATAAATATTAATGGAAAAGGGGGATGTAATCAAACGAATTGGGTTGATTTAAATGTAATCACATTTCTTCCCTGGAAATATTTTTTATCTTGAAATTCTTTTATTTTGAATTCATTTTTGAAAATAATAATACTGATCTTTAGATGAACTTACTTTTAGATAAGAAGAGTAAAGGTCGAGATCCTAATCAAAATAATGCTAACCAATTGGGGAATTCAAGTGAGTAAGAGACACTATTTTTATCGTTATCCAATCTTCATTTTATTTTCCTATATATTCCATCCACTTTTCTTATTTTTTATGTTAACAATATTATTTTTTTTTGTTATTTTATATTCTTTTGTTCTACCCTTTGAACTTAGATTTAGCACTATAATTTTCCTTCTTTTATTTGATGAATGCCTGGCCAACCCTGAAGAAACCATTGATGTGCAGAGTATTTCATTTAATATATTATATCATATCTATTTAGTTTCATAGAAAAGTAATTAGCATAATTATTACCTTCCATGTTAACGATTTAACTTTGTATTTGTTTTTGGTTTACATCATGTAATTTGTACAATGCACATTGTGCACAATTACATCAAACTGATATATTTCCCTCGCTACTTTTCATTCTTTAATTAAGCATAAATAAATAAAAAAACATTTTCTTGCGATTACTAAGACTGTAGATTAATTTTTTATTTCAGTTGTGTCTTTTCCTCTCATATTTCTTTAATTTTCTTGTTTTAGATAAAAAATACATGAATAAATTTGAATATTTCCAGTAAAATGCAACCCAAAATTTATATGCAATTTGTGGGGTTTTTTTATCTGAAAATAAATTAATTAAAATTTTGTTGTAGTTGATATCGAGGAAGGGGTTGGAAACTCTCATCCATCACACGCTGCCGAGTCAGGTGGAGGGGGTGGAGGAGAAGTTGAAGGAGAGAAATCAGTCCTTCAGGCTAAGCTTACCAATCTGGCGATTCAAATCGGATACGGCGGGATGGCTGTATCTCTTGTTACCGTTATTATTCTCTCTATCAGATTCTCAGTAGATGAGTTTGTGTATAAGGTAAGGTTTACTAATCAAAACTTCAAGTAGATACCTATATCCCGAGAGGATTATGCTTTCATAATTGATATTTCAGGAAGCTGTTTGGAGCATGTATTACATCAATTTCTACGTCAAGTTTATTATTATTGGTGTTACCGTGTTGGTAGTAGCTGTCCCTGAAGGATTACCCCTGGCGGTCACTTTATCGCTAGCTTACAGCGTCAAGAAAATGATGGCAGACAACAACTTGGTTAGACATCTAGATGCCTGTGAAACCATGGGTATGTGTATATACGCCATTTTTTTATCCTCCTAGATTTTTCCTTGAAGTGTCTGTAGACGTTATTTCAAGTGACACTTTTTGTAGATTGCCATGTCCGATTCACAACGTTATACTTTAAATCTGAACAATAATCACATAAAATAAATATTTGTATTTTCAAAACGAGGCAGAATGTTCGTTTTTTTTCGGCCAATATGTGAAGGTATTTGTAGGGAGTACTGATTCTACACTCCAGTTTCCCGGTTTAGTTGGTAATTAAGCAATTTTTAAGGAGAAACACACTGATTTCTCTGCCGTCGTCGATTATCTGTCAAAGGTTTAAAGGGTATATCGGACATGACACTCGATAATGGAAGGTCACTTGAAATTACGTTGGAATAAATGTTTATATAATTCACTGTAACCCACCATAGATCTAAATAATAAATGTTTCTGTTGTATCTAAGACATTTTTTTGTAGGAAATGCAACTACTATATGCTCCGACAAAACAGGAACTCTAACCACTAACAGGATGACCGTTGTTCAAGCATTCATCTGCGATCAACATTTTAAGGTAGGATTGAATGTTGAATATTGTATTTATGTACTAAACAAAGAGGATTTCTTTGAAAAATTACTTTCAATTTATTTCACCTTTATATAAATATTCTGTTCCTTAATAGAAACTAAACGAGTTTTTGGTTTAAGAATATTAATTTGACAATTAAAACTATAGACTTGATTGTTTATTTTTATTATATATAGTTTTTTACTTTCTAACCAAAAGATGAAATGATACTAAACCCTTAAGTAAATGTTTATTTCATAACCTTAAACTTTTTTAATCATAGCACATGGATTTATATTCACAACGGCTTCATCAAGTATATTTTCCCGTTTAGTCCCCTTAGTATCTACAATATTTACTGTGCGTGCTGAAAATGTTTGTGAAAAAAAAACAATAAGATTGGACAGTTTTTCAATTTTATTGATTAAACATGTTCATAACTAAGGTTTCTATTACTATTACTCTCTCACTTACTCGCTCATTCATTCACTTAATCACTCATCCTGTTTCCTTTTTTCATCCCTCAACATTACTCTTTTTTTTAACTTCGCTCACTGACATCATTGACTGTGCTTATATTCACTCAAGTTTTGTTCTGACTGAATCCATTTTAAGCTTTTCTTTCTATTGTAGCCGGACCGGAACTCTCTACCTAAGCTCCGAGATCTCCCACCTCAAGTTGGTGTGATCATCACCCAGGGAGTGGCAATCAACTCTTCATATTCCTCTGATGTCAAGGTAAAGTTAATGCATTGTCTTGTATTGTGTTTTTTTGTGTTTTCGTATATTAGTGCTATCATATCTGTAATGCATTAAATGTAAGATATACAGCAAGCTCAGAGAGGGGGGTGTATATTGTTCAGAATTTGTCCAGTTTAGTTTTTTTTTTGGGGGGGGGGGGAGCAGATAGGTTGAAAAAGATATTTTGAGGGTCATTTTCGTCCTTTTTTTTACAAAACATGATTGGGATTAGGAGATGGTTGGTTTTTGTATTTATTTCATGTTTTAACTTCATTAGACTGTATATATAATGTTTGTGTCTCTTATATTTATTATTGGGGGTGTAAAGTATGCTTCTAAAATTAATCTAGGTTAATACGAAATAAATTTTATAATACAAATTCGTTCTTTAAAAAACTTCTTTTTCATCAATTTCTGATATCGTTTTTATTTTTTTTTGGTTCTAATACAATTTTTTTATCCTATAAGTTTTACAAAATGTAAGATAAAAGATAAGAATAATAGTCATGAATCAATTCCTAGNGGGGGGGTGTAGTCATATCTTAGAAACTATTTTATGGAAATATAAAAAGTGGATTGAAAAATTATATTAACATTTAGTTGGTATCTGTTTGCCTCAATGGCTTGAGAAAGACGATTCATATTCATTCCTCTAATTCCTCACCAGATGATCAAATATAAAAATTCTTGTTTACCCCTGTTATCCCGAGGAATCGCACATTTTAATAGTACAAATATTTCTATCATGAGGGAAAACACAAGTGTTTAAAATATCTGGCAAAATTTGAATGCTAGAAACAGAACAATAGCTCTTTAAGAAAACTTAATGGCAAAATCAATAAATTTTATGGACATATTTGAAAATATGATTAGTATTACAGTATAAAAAACTTACATTTGTCACATAGTTTCAGTACCATTTGGAGTATTCATTATTAAGTTCAATCTTGCAGTATTCATTGTTATTAAGTGCGATTTGTTCTTATCACGCAAATACATTGTAATCAATTAGTGACATCCCGATACTATGAAATGGCATGCTTACAGAATAGGCGGTGCTGATTACTGCTTATTGTAGGATATATTTTTTAAATGTTATCACATTTTTTTCAGCATATTTTTAAATGTTTAAAGAGAACTTAGAACTCGCTTTGATCGTTAAGAATTATAGATACAGTTTAGGAAAGATAAAACATAACTTAAAAAAATTAACACGTTACTGTTTTCAAACATAGTTCGGAGAAAATAATTTTTATGTGAAAATATATACCCCTGACTGTGTACATAATGTTAATATTTGTAATATCTGTGCTGGCTATGTTATAAACCTGGGTTCTAGTACGTTGATCAGGATTTTTTTTATCCCCTTCCATGATTAGAAACACAGACAAAGAGTCTGTGTTTCTAATTAGATAATTTTCTGATTAAAGTTATAGTTGCCGTTTAGATTGGTTTAATTGGCTATGGAAATGGGTTAACTATTAGTTGCAGCTGATGCTGAAGCGTGATTTAATCAAGTTGATATAAATTAAGACATTCCTTGTAGGTTTCAAGTTCTACACAGTATGTGGAAATATCTACCCAAAGTGGAAATACTTCAAAAAATAGTAGTGGCGCTATTCGCTGGGAGCAGGGAACCTGTAATAAAAGTTTCAAAGACGAAGCACAGAAAATCGGGCAGAAAAATTCCTGTTCTAACGGACAAAAAGTTGAGTTTTGCACTCGCATTGTATATTTCAAATTACTAGATGAAAAAAGTAGGTTTAAGTAGTCTTTGAGCACTGTGCACTGGGTATATATTTAAGTATTCGAAATTAGTACAAGTTCCAACTAAATGTTGGCCGGAAAAGGAAAAAAATGTGTTACTTTTTATACGAAAGTCGTCTTCACTTTAAAACAAAATATAGCACGTGTTTGGAATGACATTTTGATTTACACACACAACATAAAATCTAATTCAAGACAAATTAACTTTTTTGATCATCATGCTATCACCCTTCTAAAAGTTAATTTTCAAGGCATAACGAAGTCGCCGTGCACGCTATAGGGGTATATATATTTTTCCATAGAATCATTTCCACCCAGTTCACAAAATATTTTGTAATTACTAAAATAAAATGTGGAGTAAAACAACATGTCCATTTTCAGGCCCTGCTGTCAATAAAAATCAAATTTATTAAACTTCATGAAATTTTAATTTACTTGAAATTTTGAGGTTGTCAACATTCTCTTTGACATAATTTATTTTGATCTTGTTAGAACAATTAAGCTTGAAGAATACCAAACTAACTTAATTAATTTATTATTACAAAAATCACGAGGATGTACACCAACAGTCTTGTATAGCTTGCGTTACATTGAATTAATCATAAAAGAAAATCGAAGTATGACATAAAAAATCTTAATTAATTTGTTAAGCACTCTTAAAAAAGAAAATGGTCACATTACGCTTTGAATGTCTGAACCTTGTTTTACAATATAATAGATAAAACAAGAAATCACATTAGCCCATTATTACTTTAACAGTCAGTGTAAGCAATGTGCATACATTGTATATAGAACAAGACTTGATTCTAGAACATTAGAAACAACGAAACTCACATTTACCGGGGATATTAGATATTGTCCCGAACTTGATTGACTTGAAATAAATAGTCTATTTTTCTGTGCTTCAATGTTTTATACGTTTGATAAATCTACACATCAGGAAATGATTTTGTTGGAATATATATAACTCCTAGTTTGCATATTTTGATTTAAATGATTTTTAAGAATAAGCAGCATAAAAACTTATCTAAATTATTCGTCAAGCAAAACATTGTTTGGTATTTCGCATTAATGCACCTTATTTGGAAAAAAATATTTGAAGTGAGATGACTTTCAGCTTAAGATATAGGAAGATTGTACCATTTTTAGACCTAAATAAATACCTAAATGAACAGTATGATATGGTTTAGTTTTAGCAATACGTGTTTGTGTGGTCTTAATTATATCTATCTTGCTTGAAACCATTATATTATGTTTCAACTTTCAGCTATAGCTTATTCATTAGACATTATAAGTATGACCTGAAAGTCCTAGTTGTAGAAACTAAATAGTGCGTATTGTTTCAAGAAACTCTTACATTTTTCTTTTGAAAGTCAAATAGAGATTCAAATATAAGCATTTAGAAAATTAATCCTTTTTCTGAGATTAATGATATTGAGAACATTTTAAAACTTGCATTAGATTTTCATGCACCTTTTTAAAGACAATTTATACAGGCGACATCTTAAATTGTCCTTTAAAATTTTCAGAACACCTTTATGTCAAAATTTTGGTGTCCTGAAAATTTTAATTGCATTCCAGTATAAGAACTTGGGCATGGGCAATTTCTTGCATGAGCTTTTCCTAGATTTTTGTGGCATGCAGGTCCTGCATTACAGGGCAATGTCAGCATTTTATGAATACATTACTCTTAAATCTCTATTAAATTGGGTTTTTTGGTCTCCATTACAAAAAAAATTGCACATGTCCATAGGCAGGCGTATTTTCTTTTCAATGTGAAATAAAAAAGAATATTTACATTGTGTCTATCTGGAGTTTAAACATTGTTTTCTAAACTTGCTCCCATCAAAACAAACGCTTAAACCTTTATTTCGACAAAACAGAAACAAAGAGAAATTCTTGAGTATAATTGTACGATTAGAATGTGGAATAAAGAAGAATTTTCATTTAACAAAGCACAAAGCAAATCCACTTCAATTAACTCTTTCGTTTGCGAGCTCATTGTTAAGTGAATAAACTAACATGATATTATCAAAATCATTTTCTATAAATATAATACATATATTCAAAGGATAAACGCATAGAGAATAGAATATATAGAGAGGAATTAACTAGAAAAAAGTGTAAAACGGCCATTTTGTTGTACTGTTTCCATACTGCAGGTGTACTTCACATATTTATGCTATATAACCTATATAATCATTTTATAGAAAATCTAAAGTTATTGTTAAAAGAAAACAAAATTATGAAATAGGCTGGTTTCATAATTGACCAATGATCATTTCACATAGACTCTATGCCTTCCACTTTACAAACGATGATTTTCCGTTATAACTATAAATCAAATGATGTTTTTATTCACCTAATTCATTATAAAGTTTATTTAACAGTTTAAAAAATTCGAAATTGAAATGGATAGTCTAGGGAACATAATGTATTAATGTACTCTACTGCATATAATTTGTGAACATTTACATGATTTGTACACTTTCAACTCCCCTTCAGGCTGAAAGGGACAGAAAAAAATCATACCGAGAGATTCTTTTAATTCCTCTCTATATACAGGGTGTCCCACGAAACATGACAATAGGAAGACGACTTGAAAGTCGTCTTTGGTATTTGAATTTATTTGTGACATTTAGTCTTCTATCTACTTTAACATGTATGATTCTTGAAACATTTATCACATAATTCTCCTAGCCCTGGCAAAAAGTGGTCTGCGTTTTTTGTGCTTTCAATATTACCGGAGATATAAAGAGTTTGGTTCAGATTTCAATTTTGTTGAATAAAAGCAAAATTGTCCAAATCTGAACGAAATTCTTCATATCTCGGGCAATATTGAAAGCACAAAAAAGGCAGACCACATTTTGGAAATGGCAGGACAAGGGAAATTTTGTGATTATTATCTCTAGAAATTTACTTCTAAAATTTGGTTGACAAATAAACGCAGCATATTAGATCAAAAATCAAGACGACATTCAAGTCGTCCTGCATACTGTCATGTTTCGTGGGACACCCTGTATATCCTATTCTCTATGGATAAACGTCATCAAAATATAGGATATATGTCCTGAAAAACTTAGTTATACGTCCACATAATATAAAATGTCCTCAGAATATCGGATATACGTCCACAAAATATCTTTAAAATAGCAGATGTATTTTTGAAAAATATCGGATATATGTCCTGGAAATATCAGTTTTACGTAAAATATAAAATGTCCTCAGAATATCGGACGTATGTCCTGAAAATCTCTTTAAAATAGCAGATTTGTATCTTCAAAATATCGGATATATGTCCTGAAAATATTAGGTTCGCGAAATATCCGATGTCTAAAAAATATGGATATATTTGCTCGAAATATGATATTTATTTCCTTTAGGTATTAGATTTATGTTACGTTTATGTTATTTTAGCTATTTATTTACTATACCCGAGGATTTATCAGGCAGAACTTTACCTGGAATCTACTTTCCCGAGTATTCTTGAGACGTTTTTGATAAAATTTCTAAAATCAAACATGTAGATCTTGAAATTCCGAAAAGTTGAATAACCTGATATAAATGTTAAATACAGCTTTAGTTTCTTAATCTTTTGTAATATGTCAGTTGTTAAATTAAAAACAATTAAGCAATGTACATTTTAAAATGAACCACAGTTATGCCGGGTATAATTGGATAAACATTTAAACAACGAAAATATTAAACCAATCACAACTGACGGAGATATATCATTCTTATTCTTGTTATAGAGACCCTACATACACCTTAACATTTTAGAAGGAACAAATAAGTTAATTCATTAGAGAAGTAAGGATTGCTTGCCTAACAAAACGTGCCACTAAGCAATGTGCATGAGCTATTGATATTTGTATGGCTTCATTTACTTAAATAAAGATGTGATCTAAACCCCAAATATATTTTGAATCAACATTTTTGGTTGCAACTTTTGAATGGTTAATAGCAGTAGTTCTAATTAAATTTGTAATATGTAAATCTTAATTAGCAAAAGTAAATTCCAAGGCTTGAATATATAATCATTTTTAAATGTATTCAGAAGTTTTAGGAAAATTAGTTTTTGTTTTGTTTTTACAATTATGAATTTTAAACTAGTTAATCGTGTTCTGCAAGCCGCGACTAAATTTTTTTCTCCATTATTTCATATTCTATATCTAGGACGTAGATATTTAATACGACAGCCTGTATATTAATTTTATTCTATGCCTACGTATGAATTTTCATTGATTTATTTGATTTTGATTTGTACTCATTATTTTGAATAAAGGACATGTGCTTGGAGATGTGCGTAATAGAGAGTTATACATATTTGTTCTTTTGTAGGTCGAGGCCGGTAGCTTGCCCACACAGATCGGTAATAAAACGGAGTGTGCTCTTCTTGGGTTCGTTATTGATCTCGGAGTCGATTATAGACAGGTAACCTATTCCTTTTTTCTCTTTTTTTCTGCTTAATTTCCAATGTTTGAAACTTGTTATGTGTAGTTGAGGCGAGATATGCCGGATACTAGGTTCAAGAAGGTCTACACCTTCAATTCGGCCAGAAAATCGATGAGCACAATAATCCCTCTCGACTCCGGCGGGTTCAGGGTCTACACCAAGGGAGCATCAGAGATAATCATGAAAAAGTGCAGTTTTCTGGTCGGCGAGGGAGGAAAGATAGAAGCGTTTACAGCAGCACATCAGGATAGACTGGTTCAGACGGTGATCGAACCGATGGCCAAGGATGGACTGCGTACCATTTCCCTGGCCTATAGAGACTTTGTTCCAGGGAAGGCTGAGAGAAACCAGGTTCACTATGACCCAGGAACAGGTAATGAAAATATATGAAATTTTCAATATTTTTTAATTGAATCAGTTGCAATCTTTAATTGAAACCTCCAGAAAAACTGGACGTTTTTTTAAATATCGTAATAAAAATTTACGTTTTAGAGCCTAACTTTGAAACGATGGGAGAAGATAATGTCATTGCTAATATGACGTGTGTATGCATTGTTGGTATAGAGGTAGGTCTAATATAGTCATTATAATTTTAATTTATTATAATTCTTGATTCTTTAAAACGAAACTTTTGTATATTCAACCCCTGAATTCTACGCTCTATATGGCTCGTCAATTCATTCTGAGACACTGATTACTTCATTAAAGAACTAGAGTTAAGCAATATTCAGTAAGGCTTTACCCCTCAATTTAAAAGTAAGTGCAGTGGCAACTGAGTTCAGATGCTGAAGGTAAGCGCTAGGGGGATGATTGTTCTCTACCTGTGTGCTTAGTTAGCTGTACTGTACACTTACAACTGTTTACTAATATTGAAATACTACAGGTTAGGCCTGAATCTCCTTATAATAATAAACAAATATGCTATAAAATTAGTACAGGATTAGCGTACATCATCACTCAATACTCCATAACCTCGTTGGTAAGCGCTAATTCGTACAAATGTTTCAAAGGGGTTTATGTACAGCTAGGGTTATGTACGGTAAATAGATATTGGAAATTTTTAATGCTAAATGTCGAAATGGAAATTTCTGAAAACATCACGCAATCTTGAGGTATTCAATTCAGATACACAAAAGGAAAAAGTGTCTTGTGTATTATGTTTTAAGTTGGCTTTAGTTAACTAGGTTTTTAGGGCGCTTCGAGCCCATCTTCTATTTCAACTTTAAATTGGGGCGTTATCTGTGAGCATCTTCTCTTTGTACAGTAAAAAAAAATAATAAAAAAGTTTGCGAATTTCATAAAATTTTTTCGCGCATTTTCAAAATTTTACAAAAATAAAAAACTTCTAAACACAATTTTTTAAAGTTTTAATCATTCATAAACCTTTTCTGTGGTCACGTGATGTCCCACACAAAATTTTGGCCCGATCGGTTCAGCCGTTTTGACGTTTATTGGATACAAACAAAAAGACACCCAGACAAGGTAAATTTGTATATAGAAAGTAATCTAGTTGAAATATATGCGCAAAAAGGCAGATACCAAGATCAAGAAATCTTAAACTTTTAAAAAGGAACCAAGAACAAGCACTCATTTAATTTGTATCGTTCTAAATTTTAAATTTAATGTGAAGATAAACTGTCAGTTGTCATCATAACACCATGGAAAGCATTTTAGGTTCAAAAATACCTGAAGTATCTGAGTCTGACGTTTTTATGTTGCAGGATCCTGTACGAGATGAGGTTCCTGATGCTATTAAGAGATGCCAGAGAGCCGGGATAACAGTTCGGATGGTTACCGGAGATAATATAAATACTGCAAGAGCAATCGCCACCAAATGCGGAATAATAAAACCCGGGGATAATTTCTTAGTTCTGGATGGGAAAGAGTTTAACAAGAAAATTCGAGACCCTCATACCAGTGAGGTAAGGGGTACACTTTTTGAATAACCTAAAAATAATTTTCTCATTTTTTTAAATTTCATATTTTTAAGGTCAGGCAAGATTTATTGGACAAGGTCTGGCCCCGGCTTAGAGTGCTGGCCCGCTCCCAGCCTATCGATAAATATACCCTGGTCAAGGGTATCATTGACAGCAACATTTCTAATGCCAGGGAAGTCGTAGCTGTCACTGGGGACGGTACCAATGATGCTCCTGCACTAAAAAAGGCTGATGTAGGGTTTGCGATGGGGATAGCTGGAACCGATGTGGCAAAGGAAGCCTCAGATATTATTCTGACAGACGATAATTTTACAAGTATAGTCAAGGCAGTTATGTGGGGAAGAAACGTGTACGACTCCATTTCCAAGTTTTTGCAGTTTCAACTTACTGTCAACGTTGTTGCAGTTGTTGTTGCCTTTGTTGGAGCTTGCGCAATACAGGACAGTCCTCTCAAAGTAAGTCAAGCCTTTGCCTGATATCAGATGTTTACTATTTTATGTGAGCAAAGTGAATAGTTGTTGTTTATTTTTAATTACGACTAAATAAGACTCTTTTATAAATAATTTGGATTTTATAAAACATTGAATTAAATAGAGTTTGAATTGTTAAATTATGAAACATAAGAAAATTTACCATTTCATTATTATTCATTATATACTTAAACAGGCTGTTCAAATGCTGTGGGTAAACCTAATTATGGACACACTTGCAAGTCTTGCTCTTGCCACAGAGCTACCTACTCCTGATCTCCTTCTCAGGAAACCATACGGGAGGACATCTCCTCTCATCTCCGCCACAATGGCTAAGAATATCCTGGGGCAGGCGATATATCAGCTCGTAGTCGTCTTCGGAATAATGTTTTTCGGAGAGAAATTATTTGATATTGACAGCGGTAGATATGCAGGTACACTTCTCAACTAAACCCCTATCAATTATTTCCACAAAACTTAAAAACAATGTAGTTCACTATAGAAACCCCCCTCTCCCCCCTCGCTATGCTAAAATATGAGTGACTTATGGCAGACAGTTAAGATGTATGAATTAATTTTTAAACCACTGTGGTTTTCTCATAAAATTAGTAATATTTGTTTTTAAACTCAAACTGTATTTTTTAAAGTAAGCAGTAAGAATAAGCCTTAATCAAGTAAATAATTAAGTAAACCGTTTCCCCAAAGAGTTCACTCTACTTGAAAAACGATTATCAAGCGGGTATATTTCTAGAGAACGATTTTTGGACCCCTGGTCCAAAAATCGTTCACTAGGACAGACCCATCAAGCGTCCATTGTCTACTTAAATTTTAACTTTTTTATATTTAGATCTGCGTGCTCCACCCTCCGAGCATTTTACCCTGATTTTCAATGCTTTCGTGATGATGACTCTATTCAACGAAATCAACGCCAGGAAGATTCATGGACAAAGGAACGTATTTAGCGGAGTTTTCACCAATCCTATTTATTATGTTATATGGATTGCAACATTCCTTTCTCAGGTGAGACAAGCCAACATTTATATTGAAAGTAGTTGCATAAACAGTGTTTAAATCTCTTATTAAATGTCCTGTCCGATGTATATATGATATATCCTATCTATGCAATGTCCAACACCGTTGTATATGTAAAGTATTAAACTAGTCCGCCATAGCACGTGAATAAACTACACATCTCCTAACTTTAAATGAGACAGTTCTAAATACCAAATAGATTCTAGTACAAAAGATGGCAAAGAAGAATTTGTACACTCTCAGTATAGCTGTATTCTGACGTCACAAGTGTCAATTTAGTTTTTGTGTATGACAAAATTATTAATGATAGTGCTTTTCTTACAGTAAAATAAGTGAAATTTTATGTGTTCTTTATTTTCTGTTTCTTCTATATTTTATCTTGGAAAGCATATCAACTAAATTAAGAAAATTTCGTTTTCCTTGACTTGTGACGTCTTGTATATTTGGTCCATTTCTCTATTGCCACCTTTTGTTCTTGATAATCTATTTGCCTAAATACAGTTTAGTAAAGTTTTAGTCCTGATATTCTTTCTGCTCACCTCTTTGTTGTATGGTGGACCGGATTGATTCCTAATCTACATGTATTTGCTCTGTGCACTTACTGTCGCTGATCAGTTAATAAATACAATTTTAAATAATGTTATGTAAATATGTTTCTCACTCGTTAACTTTTGAATAAGTATCGGCTATTTAAAAATGTTATTTAAAATTGTTATTTATTGTTCATTTTTTTCTTACTTTTTGGTATTTGGTCGGCGTTCGGAGAAAAATTTTTATTTTTCACCTCTATCGAGATCTTGCTTATTTCGTACAAATCAAGTTATCTATTGGCGAGATAAATATATAGTTTACATTTATTCGGTATATAAATAAATATAAATATTTTTTTTTAAGGTGTGTTCTGTTCGGTGTTGGAACTCTAGTATGGCAGCAAGTTATAACAACCATACCAATTGGTTCCTTAGGAAAATCTATGGAGTAAGTTCATTTTATGATACAATATCTGAAGTGCCCGCGTTGCCCGTGGAAATTTAAAAACACTAGAAAAACTTCAAATTTTTAACAAAAAAAGGCTAAAATCCTTTGTTACTCCCACGGTACCCAAGGGTTTCCTCCACAAATTTCAGCCATTTTGGTTCAGCCGTTTGGCACCAGCAGATTAATTTGATCACCCTTTTTCTATATTATAATCTGACATGAATTGTTTGATTATCATGTCCGATTCACAACAGTACTCTTTGTCTGATTAAGAATAAATGAGATACTTATCATCTTCTATCTGAAAATTTATTATTTACGCAATTTTTTTCTTTGGAAACAATAATGGAGGAAAGTGTTAAAGGTAAACAGGTTTAGTCAGGAAAACGACGATATCTTTTAAATTATTGATCAGATAAATTACCATCGACAGTCTTTTTTTAATGTGAATAATTTTAAGGTTGGGATCCAATCCTCCTGACATGAGTTCACCCTGTATGGTTGAGGATAACAGTAACAACACCTACAGCCCTCACCCTGTAGTTGGACGGAGCGGTCAGATCCTCTGGATCCGTGGGCTGACTAGGTTACAGACTCAGGTAGAGATTAAAAAATATTTCACATTTTCCTTCATCAAAGTCTTTTTTCAGCATTAGGCGGGGGAGGGGGGAGTGGGGTAACTTTCTCCATGCTTTATGTGTTATTAGTTCATAAGATATACGGGAGTTACATAAATACCACATTGTTTTTAATTGGACCAGGGTGCATTCATTTCTTAGTTTCACATTTTCACAGCATGATCAAATAATGCATATTTAGGATGAGCTGATCATCATTTTTCTTCCATTTCTTTTGTTTTTAATATGACTTTGAAAACTAACATAAATTTTGTGATTTTCATAATTCTACTTTTTGCCATTCATTTTGAGTTCGATGACAGGTCTTATAATTTTTAGAATCTTGGATTGTTTGAGAAGCATGTATATTCAATTTGATTTAAAGCTTTTATTTATCATTACGTTATTAAAGAAGAATTTCCTTTGTCTTCCTGAATGAGCTGAAGGATATTTAAATTCATTTCCGCATTTCCATTTTTCCACTAGATGCAATCAGTATTAGTGAATTTCCTTTGTCTCCTGAATGAGCTGAAGGATATTTAAATTCATTTCCGCATTTCCATTTTTCCACTAGATGCAATCAGTATTAGTTAGTTTAAATTTCCACTGCAAACATATACTTTTCATAAGTATTAACACCTACTTAAATGAAAAAGTATTACTGCCTGGGATACAAAATTTGCAAATTGCAAGACTTCATGATATATAAATGTATGAACACATCTTATTCTCGTTTTGTGGTATATTGTACCTGCTCCTTTCGCGGGTTGGGTAAATAGTGCATGGTTTAGAGTGACCCCCCTCCTCCCTCTTTTGAGAGGAACTTTTTATTAGATGATATCGTATACGTTACATTGCTAGGTCTGTAATTTTTATTTTTATTTGATATTTAACATTTTCCCTTCAGAAGATTTCACTCAGGCATTCTCCCTAATTATGTGAACTCAAATGGTGAAAGAAAATCGAACTGCCCTTTCCTTTTGATTTTATGGATGGAGTGGATACATCTAAATATTTAATAACTAAGTTTCTAAAAACCTAAGTTCAGTTCACTAGTTGAAATTGAAATTGAAAACACCCTAGTTTTCAAGGCTTATTTTTGTACTTCAAAATTAAAAGTAAAATAAACATTAATACTCAATTTTTTAAGTTTTGTAACGGCGACTAAGGATTATGTAAAAACAAAAAACAATATTTTTAAATTCCATTTAGAAAGGAAAAAAAACAATATAATGTAGTTTAAAGTGTAATTAAGATTAATTATGTAATGTGTTTATAACTAGTGTTTCTGTACATAGGATTTTATGAATTATGTATTACATATTTAGTTTTTATGTACCCATGACATAATTATTCCATTGTTATCACGTTACAGCTTCGGGTCATCAGAGCATTCAAGTCTACTTTGGAGGATATGGAGGAAAAAAGGTCATGTCACAGCATGCATAGCGTGCGATCCACTCGAAGTTACCTCACCCGACCTACATCCGACATATCTAATGTCGATGATGAAGAAAGGGGAAGGAAAGGTAGTGGACAGGCTACAAATGGACATTACATCCGCACCACAAGCCATGGTATGAGTCAAAATTTTGCAAAATCTAACGTGGTGGAGGCTTCTTCTAATAACTATCTTAAAGTTGATGGTGGTGCATACAGGGTACAACGCAGTGTTTCTAGTGGCAGCACCACTTTTGCCCAGCCTGGGGCAACTAGACCAAGGGCATCTAGTGATGCTGCCACTCAAAGTGTGGAGTCTTCTTTTACTCAAACGGATGAGTCATGGTTAGCCCCTGCCCCTGTTTATGGAGGGAATATGCCACAAGTGGCACCCCCAAGTCCTGTCCCCCCTGTAATGATTGATGTGGGAGATGGGGGAGGGGGATCTGTATTTGGATATACAAGGGCTACATCGCCTATCCAACCCAATCAGTATAGTCACCTTATACCATCCCCTTATTTTCATCCACCATTTTATGAGCCAGCATATTACCACTCCTATCTGAATCCTATGGTAGCTCCAGGCTTGCCAGATGGATATCAGTATGAAGTAGTGGTAAGAAGGCCATCAATGGGTCCCACAGAACTCACTGTTCCTGGTCATACACCTGGTGACCCCAACCGTCGACCCTCTATGGGGCACTACACCCTGCCCCAAATGGTGCCTATGCATCCCCCCCATTCCTTACCTGGATCTTTTGATTCAAACATGCCACCTCCCTTCACCCCAGCATACAATCATGCTCCTCAGCCCCTGTCCCCTCGACATTTCCCTGGCAATATCCAACTCCAACATTCAATTTCCACAATCCAATCTCCCAGCCTAAATGTGAACAATCCTACAGAATTAAAGCCAGGGGACTCCAAGCCCATTCAGATTCCAACCTCTGATATACCAAAATTAATTCATGAAACCAGTATATGAGAACTACTAAACTAAATCTCTTTTAAATGTAGTCATGTTAAGCTAATGGAATAACATTCGATAATATTCTAGTTGAATGCCAAATTAAATACTGGTTTTGTGAATTTTTTTTTTTTGGAGGAAGGGGATGCGTGTTTTGTGATGAAATATATTGGGTAATATCCAATGTCAGTCCACCCATCCCAATGCTCTCCCTCAAAATCATTAGAATGATATAAACCATGAACTTATCCGTTTGATTAACACCTATAGTTTAATTTTTAAGTTTGCCTTTCTTAGACTTTATATTAACTAACAGATTAATGCTTCCATATGTTACTAACAACTAAACTTCTACTTTAAGCATACTGAGCGAGAACTCTAATGCAACATAATTTATTCTGTAAGTAAAGATTTACTATCTATGGTCCATGGAAATTGAAATTCTCTTATTTCTGCTAACCAATATGAATTAAAGAGCTTCAATACAGGGTGTGTTTACTGTATAGGCTGAGTAATAAAACCGGATTTGTCTTGTCTTTTATTTGTCCATGGGATATTCTTTGCATTACTAACATGATTATCATAGTGAAAAAAGATGTTACAATATTTTTTTCCAGATTATTAATTTTTTGCTTTTATCTTATTTGGCTAGAATTAATAGATTTACTATTAAATATCTGCATACATAATTTCTAGTGACAATAAGGGCATACAATAATTGGCTGCAACCATGTCTTCAAGAAATATTTTCTTTTTTTAAAATTTCCAATAAAAAGAATATAAATTGCAATTTCGGAATATCTTTGTTTTCAACCATTTCCCACTGTTTATATCTGGAGCTCCTCCATTCTGAACCCAATACTGCTCAGAATTGCATAGATAGTAGTGTTCATCAGTGAAATTTGAAGTTGTAAGTTATTGTAAACCTGAAGAGAAGCGTTAAGCCTGGAACATGAAACATCTTTGTGCCATTTTATAGTAAAAAGTCAGTGTTTTTAGAACGTAACATTAAGAACATACACATTCCGAAGATTGAACTGGTTTCATAGAGAGATCACTGCCATTTTCATAAACTCTTTTCCCATTGTCATTCAGCACATTTAATTTAGAACACAACCATTTCCCTGGAATTGTCAATGTCTGCGCTAGTTTAGGAAAGTACTGAGCCTAATTGTATACAATGTCGAAATGAAGGCTGTTTACTTTTCAAAACCAGAGTTCCTCACCTTAATTTTTAACATAGTCCATAGTTTACCTTGTAACCATTGGCCATGTTAGCTTGAACTACCCATAAACACAACTATCCTCCCTGCCAACTAATAAAGCCCCTCCTATAGGTAATAGGCGGGGACAGACAGGACAGACTCATTCCTGTACCCTACTCCAAAAATACCACAGATCAAGCAGTAAGCCCTGAGCATTTAAATCTCTGTTGAGCTTCTGAGGTGCAGGTGTTGGGTTTACCCATATCCTGTATCCTCATTTTATCAATAGGCCTTTCTACGTTTTAACGATTTGTGTCTTTTTTATTGGTTTGCAAATTTTTTGCATAAACTGCACGACTAGTTAAAAGTGTTCTTTGCATGCCTTTGTTTCAATTTTAAAAGGTTCACTTAGGATATGTTTTGGGGTCAGATAAAGAATAAAAAGTGACTAAATTTGGTGTGAACCTTTTAATTGTAAGCCATACAGAGGATAGTCTTTTTAATTAAATTACAAATTATCTTGTCTAAATCTTGGACTGATATAGGTTCAAGTTCTCTGAGCTAAGTGTGATAACCTCATGCATTCTAGAAATAATGATGAAATAAGTTGGTTGAGATAAGATTGTTTTGTAAATACAAAATATGAACTATGCAGCCCTTCCATTAATGAATTGGTTAACCCGTTCTTCACAATAAGCACTGCCAGTTTACTTGTAGTAAACACTTAAATCTGTTCTCTTGAATAATGATGGTATAGTCTATTATTTGACATATTGTGCAATTTCTACTTGAAATAACAGTAAAAAAGCGATTTTGTTGCATGCTGAGAAGAGTATATTCAAAATATTAATTGCTGGTTTTCAATATTAAGTTTTCTTTAAAAAATTAATAAAACCACTTTCTCTATCCACGGTTTTAAAAAAAGCAATAAAATATATCACTATTTTACTATCCATGGTTTAGGGTTAACCCCTTGTTTCAAACTAGATTTTACACGGCTTTCTTTTTATTTTAAGGTAATTTTTATAGAAGATAATGAAATAACTAAAACCAATATAGCTGAAATTCTGAATGAATGATAAAAATTTAATTGTATCATCCAAAAGGCAATTTAGATTACATTTTTTTCATTTTGACTATGTCTGCTTTTGGAGATGTCATATTCAGGACACATTGCACCTCCAAGTACAACATTGAACGGTTTATCAAAATTTCTGTCATTTGAACTTTGATTGGCCTTGATTTCAACGAAATGATGGATTACACATGGCTCGGGGGAAGAGGAAGGTGAATAGCTGATAAAAGTCCTGAAAGGGGAGGGGGGGGGGGATATACTTCGAATAATTTACATGGTAAAAAATGGAAAGACTTGAATGGGGATATTAGATATTTGATAAAACTAGATCTCTCAGGGAAAGGGTTTCTCCGACCTCTGATTTCACTCAGTTCTCAAATTCTTGCGGTTTAATTTTTAAAAAGTTTTTATAAAGTGTAGAAACACAATTTAATATGGTATAGGAATACAAAAAATAGGTTTGGGTTTCCAGCAATAAAGTTTGAAAATATATTTCTTTTTGCCATTATTTCACAGTTTTTGACTTTGACCTTAAAAAACTATCACATGCATGTTTTTTTTCTGTTGATAAAGTTAATTTTTTGTTGACTCCTCTTTTATTATATGTCACGACATTGTCTTTATCTCAGTATTTTTGTTTTTATTTTCACTCACATTGCTATCCGCTATGGTTTTTATTTTACATCCGTCAGACATAAAAAGTTCAAGTGCCAAAAGTAATGTAGGCAATCAAGTGATGGCTGTAATTCCCTTGATTATACAGCGACAAATTTTCCTTCTTCTTTAAGAAATAACACACTAATGAACACTAATTACTTAAATGATGGATGAAAATTTGTTATATAAAATGACAGTGGTCTCTTTTCGACACATAACAACCAATTTTCTCTGATTGCTTTTCGCCTCTTATCGGGTAGTTAATTTCATTTGTGATCTATACTGCATTTCGTTTAAGTTAACAGCATTTCCTTTATTTTAATAATTTTAGAGAATTGCCTGTTCCGGCAAATTGTAAATAATATCAATGTTGTTTGTTAGTCCTTAGATTGTATGCTGGAATATGGTTTAGATAACCCCAAGAATCTCGAATGAATTTTCACTTCAAAATCATTTAGATTAGATCTTATTTGTAAACTGTGACCCCAAGTCTAAACATTAAGACATTTTGAAAATAAATGTGTTTAGCAAATTTGGATTAATGAAATCGAAACTTGAATAAAAGGTTTTAGTTTTAATAGAATGTGAAGGATTAGCACAAACAGGAATCTCTTATTAAATGTAAGTCGTAAAAACGATTTGATAAACCCTCCCTTCCACAACGTCTCACATGGTCCATTGGTGAGGGGATCCAACTTCACCAGCCTTTCTCTGGACCAGTAAGTTTTACTGTCACTTTTTAGTTTGTTTAAAGCTTTGTATTTTGATTGTAGAATGAATCCCCCCCCCCCCAACCATCCCCTTCTCCTCTCCAGTTATTAAAACTATTTTATATTCTGCATGTTTTTATCGGTACTTAAAATCAACTTTGACACGAAGTAAATTCAAAATAATAATAATTTTTTAACCTAAACTTTAAGATTAAGTTTAATAAGTATTTGTTTAAATTCCATCTCAACGCACCAAATGGCTGTATTTCGAATACTAATACATTTTCAAACTATAATTTATATAACAATTTATTTTAATATACTGCAAGATGAATAATGAAAATACTGTGCTTTTATCTAAACTGAATTTCCCTTCTCTAAATATTTACTTGCTTATAAACAGAACTCGAGATTTAGTCTAAATACAGGGGAAATTAGTTTCAAAACTAACACTTGGCCCATTTCTAACAATGAGTAGAAATGGGCCAAATCTGCAAAGTTATCTTTTTCAAGCGTGTATATCTTTAAATCCTAGCCGAGTTGAACAAAAATACACCATACATTTATTAGAAATGGAAAAACTATATTTTAAAACAAAAAATGTCAACTTTAAACTTATCATAAGGTGTGAACATTGGTTTTTTAATGATACTTGATTTCATTTTCTGGGATCTTAAAAACCCAGTCCTTCAATTTGTGCCCATTTCAGTGTTAGAAATGGGCCAAGTGTTAGTTTTGAAACTAATGTCCCCTAAAATATAAAAATAGGTAAAGTAAACCACCCTTAAAATAAATTTTGGTGTGATTGAAAAAGGGTTGCAGAACTCCTCGATACATATAAGCTATGCGTGTTGTTTATCTTCAAGACCACTATAAAACACCTGGACTATTCACAGAGCATTGTTGCAATCTTATTAAACTTAGGTGTACCCCAGAATTAGGTAAGGTCGGACAGTATTTTGAGCGTTTTGTGTGGACCAATTCCCTCTATCCACCTTTTTTAAGGACTTCTTACAACCAACGGCAACCAAAATTAATTGTGCTTACAACTTGGTGTCCAAAAACCAATAGGGATATGTTCTCTTTTCATGGAAAAAGTTTCAATCTAAATATATATATATATTTCAAACTTCAAATACCATCGAAAATATCAAATTTGAACCCAATAAGTTTACAAGTTGATCGCTATTAAGAAAATCCTACAGCAAAAAATATATTAAAATATGAGAAAAAGGTAAGATTTTTTAGGAATCATTTGTAAAGTAGCTCCCTGTCCGACCTGTTCTAATTCCTACTTGTAAATTCCTACTTTGGTCCTCGGTCATATTGTACTGGAGCTTCATTGAGACTAATACATATTTCCCTAAAACAGAAGTAAGGTTTTTATTCAAAAATAAATTAACAGTATCATGCAAAATGCAGAAAAAGTAAGTGTGATGTTCTGTTTTATCAGAATTCTGTCTTAATTTCTAACTATGAGATATAAAAAAAATATGAATAAGGACAGTCGGTTGTAACCCTAAAAGATTTTGGACCCAAACCATGCTCTTTTTCCACAGCTAACTTACAAGTACCTTAATGTTTACCTAAGTGTACACGCAATGGTTCAGGAAAATTATATGTTGTAACTCTGTTCTTCGCACATATTATTGTAGTAGATACAAGCATACAAGGGAATAGTTAAAATAATTGCTAGTGCTTAATTATTAACACTTAACAGTAAACTGCTCCCTTCACATAGAATAAATTTCTTAACATGAGATGTTTACACTGGCTTTTCTTCAACCAAAGTTGGAGGATTAACATTGAATAAGAACTTGGTCAGGTTTTTGTAAACTTCTCTTCTTTAAATTGATGATGTGTAAACAGCACGGGCTATCTTTGTGATTTTTTGTCTTTGCCCCCTGAGAAGTATTCTATGATCTCTTGATCCCATTAATTGTATAGGATACGTCTTAATAGAGAGAAAACACATGAAAATTGTGATCAATTCTAAGATTTGAGTTGTGCCAGTGAAGGGAGAAAATGTTTTGTCTTTTTCAGGTTATGGTTAATTCTTGAGAAATAACTAGTCAATTTAATTGCTTCTATTTAATATAAAAAGGGTGGTTGCTTACTCTTAAAATAAGATTTTGAATATCTAAATTATTGCTGATAAATCTTAAACTTGCACAAGAAAGATTGAGAATTGGTCGCATTTTTTATCTCTTATCCCGTAATAAAACTTAATGTTGTAATGTCAACCCTTATAATTCATATTATAGCTTTGTTACCAAACACATCTATTGTCTTAAATATGAATTTTATTGGTTAATATATCCAGTCCAGTACCGTTTTATTTTACATTTTTTATTTTTCTGATTTCTTGCACTTGTGATAATACATCGGGGCACTTATGATCATGCATAACTGATGCAGGATTTAACATTTTTATACATTCATTGTACGTCATTATGATTATTCAAAATTGTAAATACAGATAAACTAGTTGAGGGATTATTAAATTAGTAAAAATCCAGCTTTGTCAACGCCCTCAATCCTAAAATTGAAAACACTTAAAAAGGAATATTCCATACTCTTTTCAAAACAAGAAGGGTGGTAGAAAAATTTTACTGGTTGAGACTTTTGATAATTAGCCGCTTTTAGCTCAGAATGCAGAACTTTTAAATGATTAAATCTCACCTTTTAAAGCTTTTATAACAGCAATTTGTAGCAATTTTTGCATGACCAGTGGTAAAACTTCACATACTAGTGATAGTATGCCATGGTGTTGCCGCTATTATTCATTTACAGATCCTTCATCAGTTATAGTGTTACATGTGTACATGTGCACCACATTTACCCTATCCCTTGCACTTGAGAAAATGACAATCTCTGATGGAAGTTCTTAACGGTCCTCCTTTTAATCTCAAATACGTGACATTTTTTTATTTTTTTTTAATCTCCAATACAGACAGACATATATTACGGGTGTCGGGCAACTAACTTTCCTCAAAATTACCGGGCTTAAACATGTGCGTCGCATTATGGGTTATATATGTAGTATGTCTATCATCATTTTTTTACTGCAATATTAACCCTGATTATTTTGAGGATTGATGTATTCATTTAAACCCTAGGTTAATGATTTTTTTTCAGATCCGAGTTGTTAACGCGTTTCGTCATGGAGTAGATACTCCTCAGGTTCAACAAGCTACTTCCAATCCAAATATACAGGTATTAATTCAGAGCTGGAAACTCCTCTGTTGTATACCTTTCATTCGGTTCGCTTAATATTAATATCCATTTTGCACACTTTTTGTTTTCTGCTTGATCCGGGATCCCCTCTTCTGCCGGATTTCAACGCGAGTTCTCTTATTAATTCTGCGCAAATTTCCCAGCTTCTGATTTGCTGTTCGACTATGCAAACGACACCCTTGATTAGATGAACATTTTCCTGGATATCAAAATTAAGATTACATTAATCTGCAGATTATAAAAAGAGGAGTTTAAGCATTGATCACGATTTCCACAATTCTAAAGTGTTCGGCTCAGGATATATATTTTCAAGAACTCCCCCCCCCCTCCTCTCCCCCCCCCCTTAGGCGGAAATGATTTTCGTTGTTTTGGGGGGGAAAATGAGAATAAAAGACAAGTTGTCAACCATGTTAGAAACTTTTTATCCATTTTTTTTTGGGGGGGGGGTGACTGGGAGACCTTACTATAATTTTTGAATAGTCGATATACATTTAATTCAGGCCATTGTTTACAAAAACTTTCTTCGACTTCTCAGAGATTTATTAGATTAAAATTTAAAACCCAATAATTAACATATTTTAGCGGGTACTGCAGAAACAGGCGAGTCTAAATAAACGATTGAGCGCAGCCTCTGCGGTGAGTGATCCTGACAATTTACTTCACAACAGTAACGCCCTTCATCAGCTCAAGACCAAAAGCCATACAGAAACAGCTGTCTAGATGCTAAACCTTAAATTCAGAAGAAACAGTTTTACTGATCGTGATTTTGTTTCCATCGGAAGATCGGTTCAGTGCCTTGTAAGGATATTGAGGAACTTTTGTATTTCCTGATTGTGTTATCTTGGGTATGAGAAGAAATTATCAATCTTTACGATTTATGATACATTTTTTTCAGAGACCTCACTTATTTTTAAATTGAGTCACTGAACACTACAAATTATTTCATTGTAGTTATGTAGGTTCCTATGAGCTGAGAAAACTATGCATAAATGAAACTCTAATGTCTGACCTTGCAGTGTTATATCTCGATACTGTATTTGTTAATAAAAACAGCAAACTAGCTTAATTTCGTAAAATTTAAAGAAAGTTCTAATCGCGGAATAAAATGTTTTGAAAAATTACCCCCCATGAACCGTCACGCGCTTCACGTCAGTTAACGCACAAGTTGGGACGCAGGAGAAGTTTCTTGATTTTCTCGGGGTTCTAGGTTTTTCAAGTCCTCACATTGAACAGATTGTTTCGAAAATATTGTGGCCAGGTCTGAATTTAGAGATTATTATAAACGTTCACTTCCTTACGTCAAAGATTTATATTTCATGTATACACAAGTTTAAATATTTTTGAAAATCTCATTGTCAGCTCTATGAAAATGTTAAGGTTTTGAGTGGAATCATGTTGAGGTATACACTTTACAGAGTTTGGATATATTAAAAGTATCAAATGATGACTTTGGTCATGATTTACTCTTCGACAAGATTTTTTAAAATGATTCGTGAGAATGATAATTTCTTCATATACTCAGTTATCTTGTTATTTAAGGAAATTAATAAGTATCCTAAACTAGATTCTGAACAGCTCATCCAATTAAAAAATCTATTTCCGACATGAATGCGGGTTTTCTGTCCTGAAGTCGGGCTAGATGATTAAAACCAAGCATAAAACAAGATCCTGTTCTAAATTTGAAAATAATACTCGTGCTAGACCATCACGCAAGTTACTCTCAGTGAATATCAAAGTAATTGTTGAAATTTTTGTGAAATTTATCGTTTCCGACTTTTAAATCATGTGCTTGTAGTAAGTTTAATCCTACTAAATTTGAACTGTACAATGTACAATGATATCTAAGTGTTCTTTACAATCAACAGTAGATTTTATAATTTCTATAAAGTAATACATTAAGGACCAAACCTACTAAGTAGAAATGATTTTAAGAAATAGATCCTGTAGAATATTTTGATAACCTTTCAGCTTTAACGCCCCGTACAAAGTTTATTTGTAAAAATTACATTTTGTATGTCAGCGTTTTCGAATCACTGTGGCCCTTGAATTTAGAAATGTTTCATTATCCACTGGTTTTTTGTAATTAGAGTAGACAATGCCAAATAATAGGTATCTTGCTCTGTTTTAATATATGTATATGATTACTGCATGTAGTTGAATACATTATCCATTTAGTTTAAAAACTGGCCAAAAAATGTTTATAAGCTCGTCATTATGTGTATTGTGTGGTTGGGATGCAGAATAGATTTAATTAAATGTAGGTGCAGTGCAATTCCGGAAACAATTTTTAATGTATTCTATTTCACAACTGAAATTTGATATTCACCTTTTTGTAAATAGGTTTTTATTTTTAAAATCTTGGATTTTCAATTTCAACGTAACTAAAATGCTTAGGATTGGGGTTGCAATAGTTGAATTCCATCTTAATTCCCAACAATGATCTTGTAATTCAATTGTTTATAACTCTACCCCC
Source organism: Eurytemora carolleeae (assembly GCF_000591075.1). NCBI lineage: Eukaryota > Metazoa > Arthropoda > Copepoda > Calanoida > Temoridae > Eurytemora > Eurytemora carolleeae. The sequence continues at coordinate 24,910 of NW_019396567.1, read as the reverse complement.
CTCCCCCCCCCACGAATGGGATATTTTACGTACAAAATAAATTATTGAGCAATATACTTAAATATCTAATAGGTTTATTCATATCTGCTCTAAGTAAACCATCTTTGCTTCAAGTTACCAACTAAAATCCTCTTTTTATTAATTTAAATAACGTTTAATATGTTTAATAATTGTGCTTGATAATTAAAACCTGACTTCTTAAACTTTTTTTTAATTTATCCAGTTTTGTAAAATAATCAGACAATTTTGAGTAGATTATATCGGCAAAATCCCACTCTAAGTAATGTGAAATTTTGACCTTGCACTCAAAGAATTCCATGGTAAGATAAATTCTGTCATCCACACCACACTTGGGACTATGTCTTAGTGCATACCTAGTAATGTGCTTCCTTTAGCGGACTAAACATTTATGTAATTTTTACTTTTGCAGTTGTTTGTAGAGAACGAGAGATACTACGATCATTTTTTGTTAATTCATAAAATATGGAAAATAATATTTTCATTAGAACATTACTAATTATGATACTTAATTCATGTTTAGTATTATGTTCTCATTTATTTGGAGTCTTCCTCCACCTAATTAATGTTATTGATTGAATGAGATCCAACCTCGAAACTCGAATTAATGTGAATAAAAAATAGTTTTTATTGAAAAGTTGTAGTGACGAAAGAGATGCTTGTGAATATTCTTATATACATATTAAGACTTACGCCAAAACTTTCCAGATTTTTATTTGTATTCACCTTGATACAAAAAAGTTAAAGTTAAATAGCTCTAAATATTCATCTGAGTGTCTACTTTTCAGAACCTCAGACAAAAAGAGCGTTTATCTCAGATAGGTTTTCTTAATTTAAGAAATTTCTATTTTGGTCCCGACAGAACCTGAGGAACCTGAGGGTCATGAGGTCAGAGCTGTTGGGGATTATTGTTAAACGCATGATCTCAATATCCAATGAGTGTGCTGTTAAATTTGAGGATCAATGCCTGATCCCTTAATTAAAGTTATCCCATCAAGGTATGATCATCACAGGATATCAAAGAGAAATTAAATTAATCCGTAGGTCTGAATAAGATAAAGTTTTTAGCTTAATTCCGATATTCACAACTTAAATAAAGTTCTTACTTTTGGGATAGGATCTTTTACTACATTTCTGGCTTTTGATTTATTCAGCAAATTCAAGGATTCGAATTTGTCTTTTCCTATTTACCTTAACTCGAATAATGCCATATCTCTAGCTAACAAGAAAATATTATTTTTACTCTCTTAAAACGTGGGAATTAATTGACGACTTCTAAATCGTCTTTGTTCCATGCGGCATAAGAACGTTAACCCAATTTGTGTAGTATCCTAGTTAAAACAGTAAAAAATTGGGATTTCCAAAATGTTGTCTGCCATTTTTCACTATTAAAATTGACAGAGGAATTAAGAAATATGTACAGAATCCCCAGCAATTCTAGTTCATAAAGCAACAACAAAACTTTTAGATGTTAAATATCTCCGTCAATTTAAAGATACCAAGAAGGGAAACCATATTTTGAAAAGCTCATGCAACGCACAGTCTTATTTCAACACTCATTCTGTCTTTTGTCAAATATCGGAAATTGAAGACGTTCATGTGGTCTCCTGTAAATTTTAATGTTTGTGTTCTCCCTGGAGGTCGAAGCGGTGACACAAAATTGATTTTCTAGGTCACAACGGAACTTTTTAATACCCTGACTGCCATTTAGGAGTTCAAATCCTATCAAAAGAGCACTCAGAAGTCAGAATGTTATGGGTAGCGTACGTACCAATCGATAAAAAAAAAACATTTTCTTTGTCCACTGATCAAGGTTCATTATACTCTTCCTGTAGAACAAGTTCACACAGTTCTCTTAAATCCATAATAATAATAATATACTCCAAGCTTTAAATGATTTAGTTTAGATGATAAATCCAAGGTTTTTAAGATAAATCTCTTTAAGGTTTGAATAGACCTCAATGGTTTAGATGATAAACTCCATGGTTCAGGTGATAAAATCCTTCTAGATTAGTTCAGGGAACATCTTATCAAAGACATACCTACCACGACACCCAAGGATATGGAATGAATAATACCTGAACTATCGATTTTATTAGAGTTCATCCTCTGAACCATTAAGCTTTCATTAAAAGCATAGAGTTTGTCATCTTAACCTTAGAGTTTATAATCCAAACCATGGTGTTAATCATCTAAAGCATGGATTTTATCATCTTTACATTAGAGTTTATTATCTAAACCATGGGTTAATCATAGCTACTCATCCAAACCATGGAGTTGTTCAGCTAAAAATTAGACTTTATCGACTGAACCTTTGAGTTTAACATCCTAATTATGGAATTTTTCATCTAAACCTTGGAGTTTATCATCTAAACCTTGGAGTTTTTCCTTTAAACTGTTGAGTTTATCATCTAAACCTTGGAGTTTTTCCTTTAAACTATTGAGTTTATCATCTAAACCTTGGAGTTTTTCCTTTAAACTATTGAGTTTATCATCTAAACCATGGACCTTTTAATTTAAACCACGAAGTTTTTCATCAAAACCATGGAGTTCTTCATTTAAACCGAGGATAATGAAGTTTTACATTTAAACCTGTCACCTGAACCTTAGAGTTTATCATCTGAACCATGGCGTTTTTCATTTAAACAATCGCGTTTTTTATCTAAACCTTGGAGTTTTTTATTTTAACTATGGAGTTTATCATCTTAACCATGGAGGTTTTCATTAAACCATGGAGTTTTTCATTTAAACCATGGAGTTTTATTATCTAACCCATGGAGGTTTTCATTAAACCATGGAGTTTTTTTATTTTAACTATGGAGTTTATCATCTAAACCATGGAGGTTTTCATTAAACCATGGAGCTTTTCTATCTAAACCTTTGAGTTTTTATTTAAACTATGGACTTTATCATCTAAACCATGGAGGTTCATTAAACCATGGAGTTTTTCATTGAAATCATGGAGTTTATCATCTAACCTATGGAGGTTTTCATTAAACCATGGAGTTTTTCTATCTAAACCTTGGAGTTTTTTTATTAAAACTATGGAGTTTATCATCTAAACCATGGAGGTTTTCATTAAACAATGGAGTTTCAATTACCCCCAACATTCAAAAAAGATTTTATACAGAAATGATTTTTATATTCCTAGAATAAAATCTATTACAATTGAACTGCTCCCCCCTCACAATTTCTCTAAAATATGGTATGAAAATAAACGACACTTTTCTAAGCTTTCAAATATCAATCTTATTTCGCATCTTAAACAGAATTTAATAGAAGATTTTTATCAGCAGAACAAATGTTTTAATTCTAACACATGCTATGTTTGCAAAAGAATCGAAGAAACCAAAGACGATTTTACAAAGAAAAGAATAAAAAGATTAAAAAGAGTAAAAGATATAATCAAACATAAAGGATGTCAAAAATCAGCGCGAATTAAAAAGATGCTTAAAAATGCCCGTTTTTCATAGAACCTTTATCTCTTTCACATTTTTTTAACATTACAAATAAATCTATAATTTTTATTTCTAAAAGTTGTTAGTTCATCGTCGAAAAATACTAACAATCCACCACCAATTTATTAAATATATTGTAAACAATAAATATGTAACTTTCCTTATCCTTTCCTTTTCCTTTTATTTCTATTTTTATATTTTTTTAGAATTGGGGGAAAATATTCCCGCAACCTCTACTTTTAGAGATTTTTAAATATTTTCTCCTGAAACATTTTATTTTGTATGTTTTTGTTATATTTCATAGATAAATAATTTTTTACTTTTTACTTACTTACTATCTAAACCTTGGAGTTTTTTTATTAAAACTATGGAGTTTATCATCTAAACCATGGAGTTTTTCATTTAAACCATGGAGGTTTTCTAAACAGATATCACGCTTTCACTTGGGACTGGTCTCATCCCATGTTTTTTTAATCTTTCAGACTATAGTTGCTCATGTTGAAAATTTATCATTTTTTTCTTGTTAAAGAAACTGTAAGCGTAATTTCAAGTGACCCTTCATGCAAAGATGGCAATGCCTAGTTCATAACAGTACCATTAAAAGCTTTTCCTGATAAAGCATAATTTTGAAAAATTATCATTTTCAATTGTGGTTTATCTATAAAAGTGACATGCACATTTCTACTACAGGAAACCATATAGGGGTTTCAGCAGTTTAACACTTTTAACTTCCACATTATTAATAAGATAAGGATTTAAGGGTACCCTTCAGAGTTGGAAAAAGCCCGGGTTTTTTTCAAAAAGACCCAGCTCAATGGTTTTTTTTGGGGTTTTCAGGTTTTATTGGGTTTTATTGGGGTTTTGGGGGGCTTTTTGGGGTTTTTTAATTTAAAAGTAGTTAAAACCTACTAAACTTCATACTAATTCATAGCAATAAGACTATTTAATCAATAGGTAAACTTTATAGTTAAGAAAAATAATAATGTTGTTGTGATGATAAATACTCTTTAAAAACAATAATATCAAGTCCCTTCTTCATGGGGGGAATACTGCAATTTTTTATTATTTCTATAAATTTCAGACTAAATCTATTTTCTCACTGGATACATATTTCTGATTGGGGTGGGGCTACTTGGATTAATTTGGTAGATATTGCTCAAGAAAGAAGACCACTGTTGGATTAGACTGGTCTAAAACCAGAAAACGTCTCGAAGTGACATGGTTGACTAATTTGATTAATTCAAAAAAGAAATTTAAATAACAATGTTCATTTTGTTAAGATCATAGGTTTAAGCCTCTGAAAATGAATAAATGTGTCAGTTTTAGTGCTGTAAACTCCTGAAAATCTCTTTAAAAGAGATGTTTTTGTCCCCAGGACATGATTGAATCTTGGAATTTTTCTATTGCGAAAGTTTGGTGTTGAAGGGGTTTTGTATTAATCTGCCAGGGGTTGTAATCTGGCAGCACATTCATCCGTCCACGCTTCATTTATTCTGAGAAGAGGGTTGACAAGATTCCAGCTGCCTAAGGGCTTCTTAAGCCTGAGAATAGTAAAGTGCAGGAATTCCTCTGATACACTGGAATTAGGCCTGGGTGCCTTACAGATAGGAAACATCACACTCTTTGCTCCCAATCATTTTAAAGTCCGGATTGGATACCTCCAGGCAACCATAGACTCTCCCTGCTTGTTCACCTTTCCTCTCTTCATCATCTACTTGGATCAATCCATTTCAAGCTTCTTTCTTGTTGAGTAGAAAGCACGCTCTCTTCGCTGCGAGAGATGTTGACAGCTGCCCCTTAGTCCTCCTACATCCGTCAGGTGGTCATAACAGCTTTAGATGATATTGAAACCACAGGTTTGTGAGGAATGCGGGAATCGAACCCATGAACACCAGGCTGCGGACAAGTGTGCTTAACTTCAGTGATTTAATGAGAACTGGTGTCACACACTACCCACCCCACCTCTAAAAAGCCAACTTACAAGTGTTTTTTTTTTAATTGGACGTTATTGGGTTTTTTGGGTGTTTTTTTGGGCTGGGTTTTTTATGCCAACCCTGGTACCCTTATGAATCAGGCATTGTATTATTTGCATGGAGGATTATTTAATATTTTGTCAAGAGTTCCTTTAACCTAAAGAAATTGTTACTACAAGTTTTTCAAGAAAGAAAAAAAACAAGACGTTGAAACAGCTGAAATGTAGAGCTTTTTAATGACACTTGGATTGTAAAATTGAACATAAATTGGCCCCTTTTGCAAAACATCTTTTGGGGCATATTTAGAAAATTATATTAAACAAGTTCGATTTCTTTTATTAGATGATTTTTCCCAACGAAGCTACAGCATACTTATAGATATAGTTGAAGAAATTCAAAACAAAGAAATATGGCCCTAAAATGTAAATTTTTAAAACCAAGAAGTTATTTTTAAATATACAAAAAAATCGTATAAGAAAAAAAGTAAATTATATTTATGAGCAGTTTATATGTCCCAATGTCATAAACATAAAACTGTGGAATAGTTTGAAATATCCCCGGTAATATTGACAAAAGGTAGACCACATTTTGGAAACTCCAGGACTAGGGAAATATTTTGATTATTGTTTCAAGAATTAATCATGCAAAGTAGGTTGCCTAATAAATGCTACAAATTCTAACCTTTCTCCGTGAAAATTATTTCAATAATAAAAGATGACCTTCAAGACGTCTTGCTACTGCCAAGTTTCGTGAAACACACTGTGGTTACACAAAACCTGACAACCTAAGTAGATTAACGAGAAATATAATAAGGATTTTATCGGACTATTAGGACTTTTGCAGACTATAAGAGGAAAACCGGGATAAGCCCCTTACTGTCAAACAAGGACAGAGGGACTTCGATCAGAAAGACTTAGTATGATGGATTATGGACAGACGAAAGATAGTCAAGTACTGCCAGGATCTACTTACTACTTAGTACTGTACAGACCATAGTAGACAAATATGACTCTGGATGAATTACATTTTATTATCATATTCTTGATCACATTTTGACATTTAATTTATCAAGCATATTGTTGAGATCCTTGAGATATATCAAACATTCAACGCGTTTAAAGATAATTGTTTTTGAATTATTCACTTTATTAACATAGTGATGCTTGTTGCTTATTTCACGCGCGATGATCATATGCGCGTTGGTCCAGCGCACAGTAGTCGATTTTATATTTAGTGGAACTGAGGGTCAAGGGAGAATATATATTTATTAATGCATGAATGTGAATAAAATGATAAGAATATCTGAAATCTCTGAAAAAAAAGAATAAAGGATTAGAAAAATGAAAACAAAGGTAATACTTTGCTAAATCATCTTTACGTCTTGTAAAATTTCATACTTCTTAAAATGCGACTTTTATAAAGAATGTTTTTATTAAATTGAATAAAAAAACATCTAATTCAACCTGTACTTTTATTTAATCTAATAATTAAATATCCCAACTAACAAATCATGATACCCGTCATGCAGTTCATTTAAATATCTTTTGAACAAAATCGATCTTCTTGTCCAAACATTTCAAAAAATAATTTTTTAGCTGAAAAAAAACACACACACAAAAAGGACATTTTTTAGTATTCAATTTCAAAATACGCAATTTAAATAGGATTTTTTAATGGCAATTATCAAATCTTGAGGCAGTTTTACAGCATTAACTATGATTAATATTTTAGTTTAAAAAATAGGGGGTTACATAATTCATATTAAATCGATAGATTTTTGGCCATCTTGATAATCTACATATCATTTCCGGTCAATACCATTCAAAGGTTTTTAACACACAAACCTTTGTAAAGAAGATTAGAGGTCAAAACTTTAGTACGGAGTATCGTTCATCTTGAACCCTTGATCTCGATATCCAATGAGGGCGCATTTAAATTTGATAATCAATGTTGGATCTTTCAACTAAAGTTATCCCTGCAGGGTATGACAACAACGGGATATAGAAGAAGAATTTAATTGATCTGTAGATCTGCATAAGATGGAATGAATACTTGATTCCGAGATTTACATCACATAAGTTCTGACTTCACTTCGGCTTACTTGAGTTCTGAAATACGCATATTTCGTATATTTCTCACGTGATTTTAATGATTTTATTTGAAAATCACATTTTTTAACTAGATTCAAGCACAAAACTTTCATAACAAATTAAAAACCCGTTAGAGAATTCATTGCAAACAATTGAGAACATTTTTAATACAAATTTGAAGATATCATTATCTTTCATGCACTGTTTTAAAATTGTTTACTATTCCTTTAATTTATCTAAATAGATGTTTGATTTCAAAGTTAAACTTTTTTTAACTTTTCACGATGAAAGAATATTTGAGAGATTTTCATGCTTTAAACCATGAAACGGTTTAAAATATCGATCGATCGGAAAAAAAAACTCAAATCATGAAAAAGTGTCTTAAAGACCGTTATTTTTAAACAGCCAGCCTCTATTTACACCTTTGTTTTATAAATACAATTCAATAATATAATCTTATTTATTCTCAGCACAAACAATTGAAATTTTAAAGAAATGCTTGTTATATTTCTAAATGTAACAAACATATAAATATTATGAATAATTTTTATCTAAACATATGTAGGATTGTTCATCATTAAATTAAACCACAATTAAAGAGTTGAAGCGAGACGAAATTAAATCTGTTCCAAAATAAAAAAAATATATTTTGGTCTCATTAAATCTAAAATAACTTCCGCGCATAGCAGAATATTAGAGGGGTAGACTATAGAAGGAGATTATTTTAACACTTGCATTTACAGTAAGATATTTTATTATGTTCATAAAGATTTATTTACACACAAGGATATACATTCACATTCATTTATTATTGGGTTTTATTTGACATTTTTTTACACTAAGTTTTACAAAAGTATGCAAAATTACGCAAAAAAGGGCGACATTCATTATATATCATTTCAGTAGTTACACCATTATAAAATCCTTCAACATATAAATTGCTAATTTATGTATTTAACAGTTGTGTGCTCAAACGGGATATCAAGATATTTTAATTATTTCTTAACTAACGTTTTACTTAGATCTACATATGTAATAACACAACAATCATTTGCAGTAAAAAATAAATTTCTGTTTGAGTCATTTTTGCATCATTAGGAAAGAAATCTAGCGCAGAACTTAGAACTGGATTCAAAAGTCTAATTGAAAGAAACTAATTTACTAGAAGCTAACATAGTTTTTATATATAAACTTTGTGAAATATAATAAGTTTCTCATAGCAGTATTCCATGCAGTATGCAAATTTTAAAACACAATAGGAACTCAGGTCCCAAATACTGAATCAATATAAACTGCAATAAATATGTAGTGCACAATTTCAAAATAACATCTAGAATGTTAAAATAAAACTCTTGGTTAAAGGAAGGAATCGTTAAAATAAAAATAGTTTTTATTGCAATTGTTGGTCATCATACATCACTTTGCAGAATATTTCCTAAACATATGCTTTCATATCAGAGGGAGAAATTTCGCACCTAAAGTAGATTTCCAACCCCAGCGCCTGAAATTCCTGGCATGGGAAAGAGGCTGCTTAACCAAGAAGAGGGTCATGGCAGACCTTAAACTTTTTGGAGTAAAATCCCGGGGCCTTGAGTTAACTTTAAGGCTTTAAAATTAGAAATATGTGTTGCCACCGCACACTGAATTTACGGGTTCAAATTAAGTATGAAAAATGTCTGGCTCAATAATCTTATGAACAAATTTGTCTATCCTGAAAATCTGTTGTCAAAAACATAAATTTTGCTACACATAATATATTCTACAGTTTAAGGGAAATATATCATTTGACGGTGTTAGGTACTTTCCCAAAGGCATTTTACCACGGCGACTTCCCAAGTGACAATTACTCAAGCGGAACTTCCCAAAGTTTAGGTTAGGCCTTCTGAGGCGCGCAGGCTGCGGCTAGGATGGTCTAGGGGGCCGAGCACGGCGGCTAGAACAGGCTTGGGGCCGAGCGCTGCGGCTGGGATAGACTTGGAAAGTTACCGCTTGGGAAATTGCACATTTGGAAATTTGCCACTTGGGAAGTTGCCACTTGGGAAGTTGCCACTTGGGAAGTTGCCACTTGGGAAGTTGCCACTTGGGAAAAACCTTTGGGAAAGTACCTAACATCATTTAACACACTTTTTTCTATAAATTAATAATTAATTAATAATAGGAAGACATTCAATTGTCCTGGACAATTTTTTGGCTTATATATTAATTTAATTAAAGATTCAGGCATTTTCTTATTTAAAATAGCCGCTTAAAATTATGTTCACATTTCCTTCAAACTTCATATATATTCAAGTCATAGCCATAACACTTTAATAAAGCATAGTCGTCGTTGTATATATCAATAGAAAGAAGACGACTTTCGATTTCAATGTTTGTTTTCTACCAAGCATTTTTACAGCATGGATACACATAAACATTAAAACAAAGGGAAGCTTGTCAATTAACAGTTTACCTTTGTTTACTTTTAAACTTGTAATTTTAATAAAGCTTGACGGAAATCAAAACTTACCTAGAAAAGTTGTCTTCATTGTATTGATATAAACGCCGACCACTGGATTATATTTTTCTCTTCTTAATTCTATGTTGATGTGATTTTCAGGTTTCTTCGTTGATGTTTGTGTTGATTGTGATGGTGAGGGTTTGTAAACCTTCTCTAGATTCCTTGGTTAATGCTTTATCCTGTGGCTGTCAATGTAAACTCTACGATGTTGGAACTTGTGAAACAAGGTTTACTACAGAGTGTGAGGTACATACAAATCTATATATTTTACTTTATTGAAGAGCTTTTGAGAAGAATAAATGGAAATCTAAACTATAGTTGATACGAGGTTACAAATTTTACGGGTAGTGTCACTTTGACCTTCTCTTTTTGTCTTGGGGATTTTGAAAGAGGGTTTCTTAAAGAACTATATAAAAACAATGAAATCTCTTGTTAAATCCCTGATAGAAAGATTTATTGGATTTTCAGATGTACAAATACCGGATTACATTGGATAAATTCGTAAATCAAATTAAGTTGCTGAGGTGGGATATTGCTAACCTACAACTCTTGATCTCGAAATCCACATATTTCAGATTTGAGGATTAGTGCTTTATTCCTCAAATCTGAAATTTAGAGATTAACAACACAAAGGTTATTTCCTCTACTACTAAAATTAAATTAATAGATTCCTTTTGGCAGCTCATATTTACTCATATTTACTCCTATTTACTCGGCTTACTAATTCTGAAACCAAATCTAACTGTTTCTGTCAAAATGCTTTACGTCGAATTGTGTTCCTTATCAGTTTTATATTCTATATTTTTTCATTATCTAATAATTTAGACAAAATACGAAAACCGTTGTGAGACTGTTTACCATGATGACTGCAAGTCCTATCCTAAGGAAAAATGTAGAACAATACTAAAAGATCAATGCAAATGGGAAAAGCACTGTTCAACATCGAACAAGAAACAGTGTGACAAGATCCCACAAAGGCACTGTAAGAAGGTTTGGGATCATGAATGCCATCATCTCCCTGTCAAAGAATGCAGTATGAAATACGAAAAGAAATGCACTAATGTACCGGACAATAAGTGTTCAATAGTTTATAAGAAAAAGTGCACAAAGATCCCACACCAGGAATGCAGAAAAGAAAAGGTATGGTTTTTAAAAAGAATTTAAAAATACCATAAGATAGATGTTAACCTATAAATGTTAAATTAAATTTAGTATCTCGCATTTCAAAAGAAAAAATTTTTGTTTAACCTTTTTATTAAAAACATCAAATGGTGTTTTTAATTTAATAGCTATTAATTCTATATGTATTCTCCTTAATGCGAATTCACATACCTTAAAGGGACCGTTCACTTATTTCTGTAATTTTCTAAACCCATTATCTTTGCAACTCAATGTCGTAGATCTTAGACTATGAACTATGAATTTTGTTACATCAAATAAGTAAGTTTGAAATATCTAAGGTTTACACCATCAGGTTGTAAAGATATTGGGATGAGAAAATTTTGACTTCTGATAAATACTCGATTCCTTTGTATTTCAGGTTTGCAGCACTGTTTACGAAGAGAAGTGTAAGCCGGCCTATAACTACGGACAAACCTGTCAATCAGTTCCAAAACAGTCCTGTCACAACGTAAATACTTGTAAAACAACTCAAACCCAATCCTGCAAGGATATTCCTGAGCAGGAATGTAAAAAAACCTATTCCCAGAAATGTGAAAATATTCCCAAAGAGGTTTGTAAGACGGCCTATACCAAGAAATGTAAAAAGTATCCACAGGATCTTTGTAGTACAACTTTCATAGAAAGCTGTAAGAACATTCCCAAGCAAACTTGTTCTAACGTTAAGAAATGTGTCAAGATTCCAGAAAAACAATGTCGGAAAACATATGAAAAGAAGTGTACCAAAGTTCCCAGTCAATCATGCAAAAAAGTCCCACTGAAAAATTGCTGGAAGGTTGCTATAAAGAAGAATAGGTACGTGAAGAAAAAACAATGTCAGAGCTGCCAAAGAAAAAAGGAAATCTATTATGAAAATAAGGTCCAAAAAACGTGCAAAAGTGTCCCAAGACAAGAGTGCAGAACGCATTATGTCAACGAGTGCAAGAATTTTCCATACAAACAATGCAATATAGCGTACAAGGATAAATGCTGGAATGAACGGAAATGTAAAACTGAATACAAAACAAAATGTGTTGAAGTTCCGAGTTATGGAGCTCCGAAGAAAAATTGTGAAAAAATCCCTCACCAAAAATGCCAAGACGTAAAAAAGTGTTCGAAAGAACCCTTCGAGGACTGTTCAACAAAATACAAAAACAAATGTAAGAAGGTTCCGAAAGAAACATGTTCTGAGGTCAACGATAAAAAGTGTGAAAATCACACTTTACGTGTACCTAAAACAAAAATAAATAAAAGTTGTCACTGGCCAGCTCACCGAGATGAAGATAAGTTTTGTGTACGAAGATCGGATCTAGATATTTTACTTGACGAATCCACTGAGTATCAAAAAAATTTGGATTACCTAGGGAGAGAGCTGGGAGAAAACATTGATTTTCGGAACGTTTTCCCAGCAGATTATGAGGCTAACCCAGAGTAAACATTTTGTTTTATTTGACTTTAAATATCGACAATAATTTATCAACTGATATTTACATAGACAATACATATCACGCAGATCTAACAGTAAGGTCCTTGACCATGAAATCTATGACTTTTGATCCCAATTTGATTGATTAAACATAAATGTTTCGCTTTTTATTTTACATACTTTTTATCCGGCTAATGTATTTTTAATAATACATAAAACAACTCTGAAAATGTTAAGATTGTTGAGTAATTAAAATTTTTGTAACCACATGCATATAGCCCAGGTTAGCCAAGGTTGGTAACAGTATTATCTTATTGAATGTCCCATTTATAAACCTTTATGATAATAAAGAAAAACATAATCTACATATGTAGCTGGTCCATGGGTGGGCCATTCTTTCATTCTATAAAGTTTATAAATACCTCAACCCACCTTCGACCTTAACCTATTTAACCAAAGCTACCAAAATAAAGTATTCTACAATAAAACGTGTATCGTCTTTGTCTCTTTACTCTTTGTATTTTGAATTTGGAAAAAAATGTGATTGTGAAATTATTAATATGATCTAAAAATATACGTACTCAAACATCCATGCAATCGATAAACATGTAGATTTTGATTCATATCAATTCATTCATTAAAAGAATAACAAAATATCGCTAAACATTTAAACTATCCCTTAAGATTTTCTAATTGTACATCATTTATCGACTTATCTTATTGATTTATAAAAAAAACATAATAAAGTATGTTCATGAAATGCGTGGCAGAATCATGTTGATACTTCTTTTATTTGATCAAATACTATAAATTCTATCTAAACACAGACTTCAATAATTGACCGCGACACATAAACTCTATACCACAGCCAAAATAGTTTTAATCAGGGAAGATAAACGGCAGATTAACTGAATGAATTAAAATTTGAACTTTGGGGATTAAACGATTCTTTAAACATATTGTGGATTCTACTATGAATAGATTTATTTTGATTTTTGGTTGGTTAAGCCAAAAAAGGTAAATAAAAAATACATCAAGCGGAGATCAGGTGGCTCCGGAGGTCATTTCGCGGGGCTCATAGCGGCTCTGCACCCCTACCTCATCCAGCTCGTCAAACTAAATTATATATTCTACGTAAGATTGAATCATAAGTTCTCTTGAAGAACTATTGAGAAGAACAAAAATGTTTTGAATTCTTATACAGTGAAACTCTTAATAACGAATATATTGAAAGAATTCATCAAATGTCGTATTCTTCACTTTCTGATAGTGGAATTAAATTCCATCTATACAAATACTTCAATAATTGACCGCAATATAGTATGGCAACACATAAACTCTATACTTGACCCAAAATAGTTTTAATTAGGGAAGATAAACGGCAGATTAACTGAATGAATTAAAATTTGAACTTTGGGGATTAAACGATTCTTTAAACATATTGTGAATTCTACTATGAAGAGATTTATTTTGATTTTTGGTTGGTTAAGCCAGAAAAGGTAAATAAAAAAATACATCAAGCGGAGATCAGGTGGCTCCGGAGGTCATTTCGCGTGGCTCATAGCGGTTCTGCACCCCTACCTCATCCAGCTCGTCAAAACTTACACGTCAAACTAAATTATATATTCTACGTAAGATTGAATCATAAGTTCTCTTGAAGAACTATTGAGAAGAACAAAAATGTTTTTCTTATATGTTACAGAACATATTTATCTTTCTCATACTTGTTCGTAAAATCAAAGCTAGAGGAGATACGAGGTCACAAATTCGTACCAGTGATGTCACACACATTTTACCTTCTGCCTATTCTGTCTAGTTTGCAGTGCTTACAGCCCAACCCAATGTGACAATGTATACAAGAAAAAGTCCTTGGTAACATAACGCCCAGCCCCAAACATTTAAAAACAACCCAATTTTTACGCGACACATTTTTGTGACGCGTATACTATAAACAGGGGCGGGCCCCCCTGAGGGGGGGCTCTTTTAATATTACATCTGCTTGCCTTTCCCTTCCTCAGGCAATCTACATTCTACATTGCATTGCATTGCACTCACCCAAACTAAAAGATTAAGAAAAGAAAAAAGATATATGTTAATTCACAACAATACCCTTCAAAGCTTTGCATCCATGTTTCTCATTTTGAAAACTGATTATTTTTATTTGTGGTTTCTCTACAAAAGTGACTCGCGCATTTCTTGCTTCAGAAACGATGGAGAAATTACGGTTTCAAAGGTACATCGGACATGCCACTCTATAAATGGAGGGTCACTTGAAATTACGCATGTATTCCATTTAAATACAATTACATCGTATAGAAAATACTTTAAAATCTCACTTTTGCTCTTAACTAAAAAAGTTTTAATAAAAAAGCTTTAATCAATACTGCCTTCAATGTAAATATATATTTGATATTATAATTTATAAAGAAATTATGTATCGATTCTATGAAAATATAGATATTTTTTAGGAACGTTTCCATTTCTATTTTTCATCCCTTGAAGCTTACACCACAGTTTTAAGAGGGATTGTGTCCACTTAAGAAAATTACATAAATAATTTATTAACACTTGTAATATGGAAGTGTGTATATGATCGAATAGTTTACATAGTTAAAAAAGGTGTCAATATTTTTTCAAAACAGGGGTTTTTGAGGGGGGGGCACAATGTTGCCAGAGGGGGGGTACAACATTTTTTTGTGCCCCCCCCTCTACACAATTGCTCTCGTACGCCCCTGTCTATAAAATATACTAAACTATACTATACTAAACTATATACATCTAAATATGTGTGCTAGAGTTCTGGACATTTTCGCACGTTAATTGTTTTTAATTTTTGAAGCTTATTTTTTCAAATTTTGGAAGTTTTGTTGCGATTTTTATATCGGTTGTATTAAGCTTATGTAATTGGGTATTTTGCTATTGGAAATTTTGTTTTTTGGGCGTCCTTACCTAACCCACTCCATAATACGTAATGATCTACCCTGTAAAGTATGTAAACATTTTTAATCCAGAGAAAGAGATATAAAAATACACAATTAAATATTCTATTTTTAGAAATAAACATTTTACCCGCGGTGCATATAATCTTCATGGCGGATTTAATATAATTATGGCAGTACTATACAGGGTGTCCCACGAAACATGACAATTGATAAATAGATATGAATGCGTCTTCCATATACTGTATTGGATATTAAAGGCTTTTTGTAGTTTATTTCGTTAAAAAAATCTGTTGCTTGAATATATATTACTTTTAAATCAATTTTACTGTAACATGACTCCCATATAATATTTTTATTATTGTCTAGCTTTGGTATCAAACAACAAAATTAGGGAAGAAAAAAATTTAAACTATTCACCAACTTTCGTGGGACACCCTGTATATCCGATCTGCTGTTCTTTTTAGTTATCAGCTAGTATCTTTAAAAATGTAAATTAAAATCATTACCCTAGATTTATAAATTTCAGTTAACTAAAGGAATGTCTGCAAATCAATAAGTTTCTATTTTGTTTTCTAATAAATAATGGTCTAATCAGTATTAATGCTTTATGTCTAGAACTGCATAAACAACATAAATCCATGATTTGTGAGCGGTTACTATTGAACCGGTCTGTCTGCATGGTTTGAAGGTTTATGAAACTGTAATTATTCTGGGCCAATTATTCTACCTGTAACCTTAGAATACTGACTACCTCTTGGACCACAGTATAACCAGTCCAGCAGACTATACACTCCTTTCATCATTCTGAGTAAACATAAATAAGAAACAGGAAAAAGATAAAACTCCGTAGTTGCGGCAGTTTCAGCCTTTTTTATATATTTTTAACATACATATTAGCGCCAGAAAGTAGGGTAACCATAAAGGTAATTGATTTTAATGACGACCTATGTCTTCTTGTATACTACGATCTGATGGAAAAACTCAATTTTCTGCATATAATATCGTAGCTAATTCAGGAAATTGCACATTGAAAAAATGCAAATAAGAAGTACGAAAGAAATAAGACCTGGTAAAATCCGTACAGTCGTCGCTTAAATCTAATTCTTTGTCAGGCCTGTAGTGCTATACTGTTTAATATTTAATACATTGATGATTTAATTTTTGGTCTACAATTTTGAAAAATAGAAAAATCTTTGTAAGTCACTAAATCTTCATATTTCGAACAGAAATCCGAACATTTTCTATCCTGTCCTCTCAAGATGCTTCTTTTCCAATGATTTTACTTTTTACAGAAATCTACATCACTTTAAACCGAATCCAGATGTAGTTCCAACAATTTGCCGTAAAATGTTCAGTGCCATACATCAAAATAAAAATGATTAGACTATGATTAGGAAACCTGAAAATACGAATTTAAAAATTATTGAAATGAGACATATTAAAATTTCTTTTGACACTGAAAGGTAGATTTCATTTTAAGCGCGCCAATTTGCTGTACATAAACATTTTGTTTTTATTTTTGAAATGTAAAATGTCGCTTTTAAGTTGAAACATTTTTATTGTTGTTTAACATTCGTTTATATTTGATGGTTGTTCACAGTTTACGGTGCGATGTTCACATTCATTCGACCTCGGATAATGTTTTCATCCGAGACACTGACCTCTCCTGTTGGCAGTACTTTGACAAATTGGCCTCCAAGGACCAGGAGGAAAGAGCTTACTCTGGAGATAAATCTTCATTTGGGGAGGCCAGAGGTCAGAGATGGTTTATTCGGAACAACAGACCACATCGACTTAAAAATGCATTGAAAGAACTGAATGATCTTTTAGTAGAAAACTCGATAATTTTTACTAAATGGAGAAGCAATACCTTGTTTCACTTGATTTTGCAAAACCTTGTGATAATAAGTATTCAGCTCAACAAGTTCGGAGACATCTCAAGGATTAACTTTGATCGGTTTCTAGTCGGGAAGTTTCCAGATCGACCAACAGACATCCTTTTCACAGAGAAGCATCTCGCAATTGTATTCTTGGGTTAGTTTGATATTTTATGGATATATAATTTTTTAAATGAAATGAAATGGATTTTTAGTTTTATTGAAGGTGTAAATAATAGTTTTTTTTTTTAGAAACAAGGCTAACTGTGGTAAGCTTTCTGAAACCTCTGAACTTTAGCAAACCTGGATACTTAAGCCAGGCAGATGTGAGGATAGTTGACTTGACTCTAGCAAGTCCATCCGGAAGAAGAATAGAACGCAAGCTACTTAGTAACCTAGATGAATCCTGTCTACTTGTATGGTGGTCTCTTGGAGACCAGAAGGTGTACCCCTGGGCTCCTCAACTAGAGGTACATTTCATATTATCATGTTTCACAGATAAATGCATTTCTTTATACCATTTTAAACTCATTTCTAGAACCAATTCTTAGTTTAAATTGGGTAGAACAATAAATATATTTAGGAGGTAAATCGAGCCAACCTTCTGGTCTACTCTAGCAATCCAGAGCTTAAATTGTTGGGGTTTAACCGAACACGATCTGAACCAATCCTAGTCAGGTTTCTGTCTGGAAACTCTGTGCACTACATAGCCCAGGTAATCTATTGAACATATTGATCTATAATAAAGTTATATATATATAGCTGGCCAAACGGCACGGCTGGACCAAATTGTCGCATTTTTTTTATAAAAATACATGGGCACTGTTAGTTTACTGCGGCAAATTTTTTTTTCAAAATTCGAAATATGTAAAAAATTGTTATTTTTTTTTATTCCATGGGCAACGTCGCACACCGGGCACTTCAGCTACAGTTACTACAGTGGGAATCGATTATAGAAATACAATGAAGATGATTTTTTTTATTCGATTTATTATTGATTTTTTTATTCGAGTTATTATTGATAATAAGCTTTTTCGAATTACAAGTTTAAAAGAAGTCAAAGGGAAGCTTTTGAAATTGACATCTTTTCTTGACTTCTATGTTTATATGTATCCATGCTGTTTAACAGCTTGATATAAATCAAAATTTAAATCGAAAGTCGTCTTCATTGTATTGATGTAATCGCCTACCACTGTAGTAAAATCAAATGATATCAAGAAAGAAATATTTTTATCAAATTACCTTTTGACCAAAATCCCTTAATTATTCCGGGAGATGATTGACATTTCTACCTTTTTCTGTGAATCTAAAATTTTCTTCCGCCTCCATTCGTAAAGTTATTTTACATAATTATCTCTGATCCATGCACAACTAAAATATGTTTGAACAATCCTGTCACAGAGGTTTATTTGGAGATTTTATTTTCAAGTCTGCAGGAAGAATCTTAAAATATAAGTGATTTTATCTAGATTTTCTTTTATTATTTCCACAGTTTTGAAACTTCTGAGAATCTCAATTTTAAACAGTCATTGTTTTAGAGCCTGAGTGAAAATAGTCCAGAGAATAGAATAGAAAACACAGTTCTCACATTGGAAAAAAATAAACCTATGAAAACTAAGCTTTCCAGGTAAACATAATAATACAACAAAACACGCTTTAAAGGGGCAGACCGGATATGTAAGGAAGTTAAACTGAGTATGCAGTGTTGTTGACAAATTCTTTAGGATTCAATTGAGACATTTAAAACTTTTAAAGACCTGTAAATCCTGAGTTTGAGCGCAAAGTCGATGTTCAAAATCGTACTTTTGGGTGGATATGTTTTTTTAATCATTGAATAACGACAAAATTCTGTTTAGGAACAGGTTGAGAAAATAAAAATTAATTTTTTTCATCGAAGATAAGTAATCTTATCACTTAATAGTTTCTATCTCTTTAATCACAAAGATGGTCTTCAGAGTTTCTGGAATTTTATTATAAAGACGACATTTGACGAATTTGAAAAAACTGCGAACAAATTCATAGAAAACAAGAAATTCAATATAATGATGAAAAAGGAAATAATTAATTCTAACTTCGATTTATTGACAAATTTCTTTTGAGAAAACATCTAATTTTATAGTTTCAATCGAATTTTTACTATATTTTTCGTCGTCGTTATGTGATAATTAAAAAAAAACCGATTCTGAAAACGTACCCACCAAAATTCATGATTTTGAACGTCGACTTTGTGATCAAACTCAGTAATTATACATGTTTTACATGTTTCAAATGTATCCTAAAGAATTTGTCCACAACACTGCATACTCAGTTCAACTACCTAACATAGCCGGTCTGGCCCTTTAAAAAATCAAATCAAATTAAAATTACCAGTTTCACCCTAAGAATATTTCAGGTTTATTTCGGTTCCTTCTCATGTGATTTGCCATGCTCAAATTCCTAAATCTGATATACTACTTCTCGGAACTATTTGTGGAACCATTCTTTCATTTGATCAGGTCAAAATCATTTAATAGTTAAAAAGGAACTAGCTGCTTACTTTTTAAAAATTCTTATTTTCTAATCCTTATATCTGTGCAACCTAATATTCGATATTTAAAATCAAAAATTCTGCAAGATCGAAATATCTATAGTTAACACCAAGTTTAATGTTTACAGTTCCTTTATTAAGATTTGTTAAACCAGTTATATTTCTTCTTTTGAATTTATCTTTATTTTCCGTGAGGAAGATTATTAAACATTTGAGTTATGATAATAATTATACTTTCAGGTTGAAAATAAATTAGAGCATCAAATTAAGATCGGATTCATTCCTGCATGTCTCACCATTTCATCTGAGGGTGCCATCTTCTTTGTGATTAGTGAGAAGGGATTGGTTCAGTGCTTTGATATAGCTCTCAACCATATTCAGCTGGTTAATCTAGGAGAAGGAGAACTAGGTGGACATCTCCTTGATATTGGACAGTATTTTAAGTCTCCAATAATTATAAAGGATGGATGTTGGTCGCAACCTATAAACAAGTTACAAACCTTCTCGCTCCCGATGAGTTTTACTTTTATCTTAGTAAAGGTTCTGGGAGGGCCGCTCGTCACTATTCGTATTTCCTCTGGTGTGCTTGCTGACGGGCCACTAGGGCCTGTCCAGGTAAATACTTTTAAATATATCTTATTATAAAGTTATCAATATTATTAACACGATACATTATATATGAAAGATCCAAACCACAAAAAGGATTTTTGCAGATATTAACTTAAAATTTATTTTTAAAGATATTTTTTTTTGCCCTTTTAGTTCTTATGATAACCAAAATCAATAAAAAAAAACCATATAAAGAATATAAAATTATCAATCGATTTTCGCAGATGTAGATTTCATCCAAGGGTTTTTGGTTTAACGTTATTGTTTAATATCCATAGATTTAGTAGATTTAGATAAATCTATTATAAAGTGTTGTATATCATTCAATCAATGCAATGATTATACCAATAATTCAAACTATTTCTAAATGTTTCAGATTGCTGCTCAATACTTAAAGTTTAATCTTTATCATCATACCTTCCTTTTTCTAAGTCAACTTTCCTGGGTTCATTCAGGTACAACATGTTTTAGTTCTGCCAACATCTATATATATTAAGTTGTAATCTCTGTTTGTCTATCTGTCTGTTTGTTTGTCCGATCATAACTCAGGAACTCCTTTGACCGATTTGCTCAAATTTTGACTGGGGAACTCTGGAGACCCACGGAAATGTTCTGAGCTTGGTTTTGAGATTCTAAGTTGAGTCGGTCAACTTTTAACGGAGAAAAAAACTAAAATCGCAATTTACGACAAGTGGCGGGTAAACGGTGGGAGTAACTATGACTCCCCTGGGCCACGTCGGGTTCCCAAGCTTGTTTTTTATGAAGGTTTTATATTTTTTAAGCATAAGAATCACAATCTTAGTGTTTTATCCTTATCCATTTTTGAGCCTTTGCCACAATCTCAGATTTTCTAATCCCATATCTTTGTATTAGATCTTACAAAGTTCATAGTTTGAAATATCTAAGGTATACGACATCGGGTTGCAAAGATTTAGGGATTAGAAAATTAGAATTTGTGACAAAGACTCAATTCTTTACAGGGGGTCAATTTACATCAAGGATTTTTTTTCTCAAGATTTTGTAAAGCTAAGAAATTGTACTTTTAATGTTGTTTACCATTTCGGAATAGAGATAAGTTAGAAGTGTTGCATTGCCTTGGGGGTTGGAAAGGTATGGTAACAGTTCGCCCAATCACATTTCACTCACAACGTTTCATCCAATTTTAGGTGAAATAACGTTTCACCCAATTTTAAGTGAAATAACTTTTCACCCAATAACGTTTCACCCAATTCACGTTTCACCCAAATTACGATTCACCCAACTCACATTTCGCCCAAATTACATCTACTTAAGAGTTTCACCCAATTTTTTTTTTCCTCTAACATACATTGCACATGAATTTATTGCCCAATTTCCGATCATAGCTCATAAACTTCTGGACCGATTTGCCTCAAATTTTGATTTGGGAAATCAGGAGAAGCTGGGAATCCTCTAAGATTGGATTAAAAATTCTAATTTGAGTGGGTCGACTCATATATACAAACAAAACTGGGTTCCCGAGCTAAACAGATATATTAATGCATATTGATGTAAATCTGCAACTTTTGTGCTTGAAATCTGCATCCACATTTGAGCTCAACAGGGCGGCGCAGTTATATGTAGCTAATTCCATAAATGTTCAAAACGGAGGATAGCTTGGCCAGAACCAAGCTACAAGAGCTGGTTAAAGTCAAACGTGCTGACCCAAAGCGATCTAGAACTGAACGTCGGTCAGTCCGCGGATGGAAAATCTTAAGGTTGCACTCCAAACCTTCAATCCCAACTTCATCAAGGAGTTCATGTTTTGACTCCAAAAGAATGCCTAACTTGAGCAGTACTAGAATAGAATATCAACTGCACTGTCCTTATGTATACAAATTTTTATAAATTCAAAGATAAAATTTTTATAAATTCAAAATAAAATTGGTAAGAAATTTTTTTTTTGGGTGGGGGGGGTGAAACTCTTTGGGTGAAACGTGAAGTGGGTGAATGTTGTATTGGGTCAAACGTTTCTGGTAAAACGTTATTGAGTGAAATGTGATTGGGCGAACTGTTATTACACCGTTGGAAAGTCTAATTCACATATTTAATCCGCAGCGTTCGAGAATTTGGATTACATGTATTCATTTAAACCCTTTATTGCAGGAGACGCCTTATTAAAATGTGTAACTCTTGCGTTCAACAGTTTGCTAAGACAGGGTTATAGTAAAGAGATGGAATCCTTGGTAGAAACCTGCTTAGGGATATATTTTAACCCTAACAAAACAATCTTAGAAGAAAAAAGGTGATTTTTTAATTCCAAAATTCATAAAAACTGTTTTTCTAGTTTCTAGTCAAGTGGATTTACCGGTTCTGTCAATATTCCTGAAAGCTGTGACTTTCGATCACAATTTGATCCATTAAACACAATTTGACCCATTAAACACAATTTGACCCATTAAACACAATTTGACCCATTAAACACAATTTTTTAGCCTTTCTTCTTAAATACTTTTTTGTTGGCATATGCATTTTGAATAAAAAAGGTATAAAATAAACAAATCCCTATAAAGTAAATGATTATTGAATAAAAGACCAAAACACGTTTGATTTCAAATAGAAGCAACCGAATGCTGCACACTCTGGTTAGTCCGGTGTGTAGTGCTATTCTTTAGCTTTAGTTTTCTAAATAGAACATTAAACAAAGATAAACACTTAGAATGAAAAAAGTTTTTCAAATAAAACCAATTTCTTTTTCTCTCACTTAGGGAAGAATATGCTGATAATATCAAGGATCTCTCCAGACGATTCTGCAGTCAACTTATCCGTCATCATCAGCTAGTTAAAGGTTTTATGCTTATCCTAATATCAAGTTCACGCTTAATATAATTATTTATAGATCCTAAAGGAGTTGAGTTTTCGCCACAAGCTTTAATTTTTAATCCCATGGTCTTTGCAACCCAATGTTTGACACCTTAGATATTTCAAACTATGAATTCTGTTTGATCAAATAATCTAAGTTTGAAATATCAAAGGTTTGAAGATAATAGGGATTAGCAAATTTGAATTTGGGGGAAAAAGTGAGTTCCTTTATGTAATCAAACTTTTTTTGTTCTGTCGAAATTTGATTTACAAGATTATTTTTAATTTTTTAGGATTTCAGTTGGCAATAGATTTGAACGATTACGATTTATTTATCGATGTACATCATGCTGCGAAGAAAAGGGGATTAGTAGATCTGGCCCAGGTAAAAATATCAGACTTTTTGCTTTTATCCAAACAAATCAATTTTGTTTTAGGCTGCACTGATTAAAGCAGAAGCTTACTACAACAAATATAGTTCTGAACCTCAATCAAGAAGTGCCTCAAGTCAATCCTATCGATCTCCCTTCCAGCTAGTTACAGGTTACATTATAGTAACATTAAACATTGAAAACATCATAAAAGAACTGATCAAAATTGTTTTATTCCGATTTTATTGCACCATGATATCAAAATTGGACAATATTTCAAACTTTGAATATATGAGCTATAAAATATTAAAGGTTTAGTTTCATGTTCATGTTGCAAAGATATAGGGTTGATACAAATAGAGTTGAAGGTGAGCAATCGCTTTCTTTTTAATATTTATGTTGTTTAGAACAGGCAAACATCAATTTGGAAGTTTATTTTTATTTAGAAAAAGGTCAAAATATGAATATTTTTTCGAACATTACTGCATAGTTCATCTATCTATCCAAACTAGAGATTGGATGCTTGAATAAAAAACTGGGCATAACGTGTTTTAAAATTGTTGTTCGTAATTGTTTATGTTTTACATAACATGGTTTTATGAACCCAGAAATATGTAAATAAATTATACACCTAGGAGAACTTATGCAGCCGGGCCAGGAAGCTAAATACCTGATTACAACCGCAGCTAAGAAGATTAACACAAACCAGTTTAGGTAAGCTTGACTTAAAAAGATGGTATGTTAGGACCTTTTCACAATTTTGCTTAACTCGATGCTTGTTTCATTTGTGTTAAATATATTATTAAATTTGTATCTTTCCTTCCACTTAATGAAGGAAATTCAATTCCAATTACCTTGTGTCAAAAACGAGGTTCGTTTAAACCAAGTTAGATTTCTCAGGCTTTTAGGAAATTGAATCATTCTAAATCCCACAAGTGAATTAGTTTGTCTCCAACACAAAAAATATATTTATATAATTTTAAAACACATTTTCCTTCACTTTTTAAACAAGGGGTCAAAAAACAATTATATGTTTAATTAGAACAAGTGATGAAGAGTACTTGAGAGAATCACGTTTTAGAAATGAACATTTTATCCCATTGGATTATCCTCCGACACAGGTACTTTATAAAGTTTAAAGGTA
>NW_019396566.1:174015-190324 GCF_000591075.1 Eurytemora carolleeae | reverse complement strand
TTACAACTTAATGAATAGATGCAACAAAATTAAATGCATCAAAATTCTCATAGTTAAACTGTGCCCACATTAAATATCGAGATCAATCATATATTGATCTCGATCATATATTGATATCAGGTTTGAATTGGCTTGATATCAGGTTTTGATCTGGTTTGATATCAGGTTTTGATCTGGTTTAATATCAGGTTTTGTTTTAATCTGGTTTAATATCAGGTTTTGTTTTGATCTGGTTTAATATCAGGTTTTGTTTTGATCTGGTTTGATATCAAGTTTGATATCTGGTTTGAATTGGCTTGATCCGGTTGATCTGGTTTGAGCTAGTTTGATCAGAGCTGGGAACTTTTGAATGGTGGATATCGGGATTAAGGCTTGATCCACTCTTTTTCTTAATCTCGAGATTAAATAATGCTGTTCTCCTCTTGTTATTAATCTCCAGATTGATTAACCGATCGGGATTAAGGATATCCCATTCTGAAGTTTTCAGCTCTGAACTGAAAACTTAAGAATTGCATGGATATCAAGATAGTAGCTTGATCTCCTCTTTTTTTAATTTTAAGATTGTTTTATCTGTTTCCCGCAAAGTTTTTAAAATTTAACAAATCANAAAAAGTAATAAAAAGTAAAAGCAGTTTCTGGAGAGGGGGCGACTGTCACCCCCTCTGACCACCGTTCCCACAATAACCTTCCAACATGCTTCCAACATGAATGAGATATCGGTGTTTTCAACTTGATTATCTTCCTTTGTGGTTTTGCTACAACAGTTCATTGCGGAATTCTGCTTCAGAAATAATATTTTAAAATGAGTCACTAGAAACTATCCCTTTAACTGTCCCTTTAATATTTTAATTAATAAAAACCCAACCCAGACAGTGGGAAGTCCTGGAAATGGGCCTGGTTCTTGTTTCAAGAATAAATATCATCTCTCTACTTCTAATCAAAATATTCAGTTGAAACCAGCAATATGCTGGCAAAGGTAATCTTTATTATTTTACATACTAAATATTTCACGAGAAATTTAATTTTAAAAATATTATAAACTAGTTTGGGAACCCACGTTCAACTTAGAGTGTTTAAACCAGGCTAAACTCCCAATCAAAATATTAGGCGAATCGGTTTAAGGGTTTCTGAGTTATGATCGGACATCCAAAAGCATTCAGACAGACAAACAGAGATTATTTTATATATAGATTATTTATCTTTTTTTTAAAATATGTCAATCGACACTGGATCCGGATCCTGTGTTCACACATATATCCCGAAAATCCGCATCTTCTTCTCGCTCAGATCTTAGATCCGGATTTCAGACTCATCCACAAGGCGAATTTGGATTCCGGATCTGAATTATAGACTCGTTTAGTTCCTAGACATGCCCTGAGCTGAAAACTTTAGAATGGTGGATATCGGGATTAATGCTTGATCCTCTCTTTATGATAATCTCAAGATTAACATAATCTTGCAAGATTATCTTAAAAGTGTATGAAAAAACGACAAAATTCAAATTAATATTTAATCATCTGAAAAACTGTAGCAGACAATCAGAGAAAAGCGGGCAACCAATGAGAGAACAGAATTATTCTCATTGGAGAAAACAATTAATGGATATCCAAGGAGAGAGAAAAAGAGTGAATTAGGACAAAAATGAAAAGTTTCCACAGTGGATATTCGGATCAAGAAGTTAGGATTAAAGTTTATTCATTCTAAAGTTCCCAGCTCTGATCCTACAGATCAGGATTCAATTCAAGAGCTCACATAGATTTAGCCTACTTATAAATATATTCTCATCAATTTTCAAGACAGGGTTGACTTAGAAGTGTTTCAACGCCTTGAGCTTTGATTTGTCTGCTCTATCTAACTTATGGTTTTCTGTAGCCCTTTATATGTACATGTATGTACATGTATGTACATGTGTTTTAATTACGAGCTGACTTGTTCTAAATATTGCTGACATTTTTATTGTTACCACAATTTGATACTTTTCCTGACTTACCTTATTTAAGTGCAAGGAGTTTATTCCTGAAAAAAAATAATTATCAAAAGCCTGACTATAGATTTTTTTTAAAATAGCAGGTTTATGAAATTGGAGATTTGAGAGTGAATAATGAATACATTCCTAACAAAACAAATTTTAAACTAAACCATTAATATATTTAGTATGTAATATATGTATGTATATTAAATGTGTGTAAATAAATCTTAAATAGATAAATAAATTTTAGCACCGTAAAGCACTTGATATCAGCTTTGGTTTTTAAGAAGTAATTTTCAAAATTTTCATCGATTTTTGCTCCAGAGCTTGAGACCTTTAAACCTCAGTGAGCGACCGGATATGGATTGATTTTTGTCTACAGTCATAACCAGAAAACTCTGGAATAGGAAGACGACTTTTAGACGAAAAGAATGACTTTAAATAGTCAAATGAACAAAAACACATCAATTATTAAGTGTAAACACACCCATCTTACTCAATAATTGGATTAATAAGTGTCTAGTAAATCTATTTGTAACAACATCAAAAACACTTAAATATTGCTATAATGTCGTTTTCCGTCTCCGCGGTTTTCTGGTTTAGACTACAAAATACATTATTTTTTTCTCCAATAATTATCACAAATATTGGCCAGGAATCAATAGAATGTTTGTCTTCTTCTTTCCTTCTTTTGGTTTAGATATACAGGTTGACCCACAAATGATGAGAGGACTGTATAACGAAATTTATCTTTTGTCGTTTATTGCAACTGCAAACTTTTTTTTCTCCTCTTCAAATCATATAACTAAAGTATTCTAGACGGAAAAGTTAATTTTAACCTTGTAATCATCATATTTTTATAGGTTTATCCTTAGTGCAGGTAACTCTTGATATAAGTTTACACATTAGAAAATTATTCTTTTTTAATAAAAAAAAATCAAAAACAATTAGTTCACGGTTTTCGAGTTACAACATTATAGTCTTTATCTTCAAGTATTTTAGATGTTGTTGGTGGTTGGTGTGTTGGTGGTGGTTGTGTCTTCAACAGGTCCTCCTAGGCGGAAAAGGTGAAAATGTTTAAATTTCTTTATGTTACAACATAAGTATATTTAGTCTCTGCAGTGTACACGCTCAAGTTAAATTTAAATCAAAACCACAGAATTATAATTTAAACAGTGAGTAATTAAAAAATACACAGTATAGATATAAACTGAGAGGAATTAACTTCAAAAATTTGTAAAAAAAAAAAGGGTATAGATATGAACAGAAAGGAATAAACTTCAAGAATGTGTAAACCCGCGGAGTATAGATATGAACAGAAAGGAATAAACTTCAAGAATGTGTAAACCCGCGGAGTATAGATATGAACAGAAAGGAATAAACTTCAAGAATGTGTAAACCCGCGGAGTATAGATATGAACAGAAAGGAATAAACTTCAAGAATGTGTAAACCCGCGGAGTATAGATATGAACAGAAAGGAATAAACTTCAAGAATGTGTAAACCCGCGGAGTATAGATATGAACAGAAAGGAATAAACTTCAAGAATGTGTAAACCCGCGGAGTATAGATATGAACAGATAGAAATTATTTTATAAATGTGTAAAACAAAACCATAGAATTATGATGTGTGAAAACAGGGGAATTATGATGATGAATTTTGTGTCGTTTTTGACGTTTTTTCAGATTTTAGTTTATTCAAAAATCAAAATTGTAATCTTATGTTTGTCTTTTTTAATGCTTAAGATAAAAAAGCTATTTTCAAAATAAAAATTACTTCAAGATACATACACGTAGGGATGTTAACGTTTTCATTTTTTTGAAAAACGATCGGTTTTTTCGTTTTCCTATCGTTTTTTGTTTCGTTTTCCGATCGTTTTAAAAACTATCGTTTTTTAAAAAAGTTTTTAAAATGATCGGAAAACGAAACAAAAAACGATAGGAAAAGGAAAAAAACGATCGTTTAATGATCGTTTTCAAAAACAATTAACAACCCTACATACACGTAAATAAATTGTGAACAATCCAAACTCAAAATCGACCTCAATGTCGGGTCTGATTCCCATGTATATTGGTACACCCTGTATTACAATGCTAGTGAATTGTTTTGTTGGATTTTATTTAGATTTTTGGTAAAACCATTTTTTTAGATGGGGAGTAGCCTGTGGAGGCGGTTGTGGGGCATCTAGTGCAGGTCAAAAATCAATATTTGTTAGTTAAGATTTAAGACTCGGAATTAAGAAAGTTTCAATGAGAATCGAATTTAGAAAGTTTCAATGAGAATTGGAATTTAGATTGTTTTGATAAGAAAGTAGGAATTTATTTAGTCTATAGATACAAAATTCTGAAAAGAAAATTTTGATAAAAATAAACTCAATTTTCGGAAACCAGTGGTTTAATCATTACGACTTTGTTACTTCGCGCGTAGATCATCTAGTTCATATTTTCATTTTTCGTTTATAAAATAAATTTATAAATCCAAAAGTCAGAAATTTTGTGTTGTGAATATGGGATAAAGCATTGATCTCAATCGTTTACTTACAGATCTATGAATTAATTTAATTCCTCTTTGATCGACACGTCCCTGATCAAAGCTCCGGATCGACACGTCTCTGATCAAAGCTCCGGATTGACACGTCTCTGATCAAAGTTCCGGATCGACACGTCTCTGATCAAAGCTCCAGATCGACACGTCCCTGATCAAAGCTCCGGATCGACACGTCTCTGATCAAAGATCCGGATCGACACGTCCCTGATCAAAGCTCCGGATCGACACGTCCCTGATCAAAGCCCCTTCTAACCCTGGCCGGGTATGTTTACCATGCGGAATATCGAATAAAGATTAAATTAATCTGCAGATTAGCAAATGATAATATGACCTCTCGCCTCTTTGTACTTTGTTAACGATTCAATTGAAAACTAATTTTTTCAGAAATTATGAATAGAAGATTTTTCTTTTAAAATTAAACAATGGCAAAGTTAAAAATAAATTAAAACTAAAAATCGTCATCGGTTTAAAAATGTTTTAGAATTCTTGAAAAAGTTGGATTCGTTGAAACTTAATGATCTGAGTTTGACTTTTTTTACGTCAAAGTTTTTATTAATAGTAATAATATTCTAGTTGTGTAATTGCGTTCAAAACTATCTTTATATAATACTGAGCCCACAATTTAAAAACATCGGGAAAATATGGCTCGGGTCTAAGCTGTCGTTGGGCCTTATTTACGGCTTGGGCTTTAGGATTCAAGCTACATATTATATTCCACAGAGTTGAGTTAAAAACAAAGGGTTTATATTTTATTTGGCGAATTTTCATGGAAGGAATTGGCGCATTTCGGGTTGTTTTGAGAACAAGACTCAACATTGAGCTTTATTCTCCACTAAAACCAAGCAAGGTCGTGTTTATTTTCATTGGGCCTAACCTAACTCTTTATGTCGAGGCGAAGATCTTGCAGCTGTCAATCACGGTGACACAAGCTGTCGTCAGAGTTGGGTCAAAGATTATGAATTAGAAATCCATGATTTAGTTTTTTAAAATTAACTGTTTACTTCAATTTGTGGTTTCTCTGCAAAGGTAACTTGAGCATAACAGTTGTGGGTTTAAGCAGATCAAATTCAGCAAATACGAAACCAATCTGAATAAGATTATCTCAGGTTTGCTCCTGTTATAATTATTTAATTCTTATTTTATTACATAGAGTCCGTATATATTCGTTTCTCCTTTACAGTCTCCTTTAAAACACAATGGATAAATCAGAATTAAACTCGTTTAGAGTCAAGAAAACGACGATATTTCCACATTTATTATCAAATAAAGGTTAATGGGTGAATCGGACATTTGATTTTACTATAATATAATAATACTTTTGTTGTAGCCCGCAGACATGTACATTTTAGAACGTTAAAGAACTTAGTTTTAGCTTCACATTTTATAAAGTGAATTGCAAAATTGTGATATATTTTGTGATCTATGTCAAATTGTGATTGTATTAATTATCTTAGACCATGACGATTGACAACGAAGTTTTTTAAAAAGAAATTTCCAAAATAATTCCTAAAAATGATTTCCCAGTTTTCGATTTGAAGCTAAATTTTTTTTTTCAGAATCGGACATTAAAACGAAAAAAAACGTTTAAGTTACGTTTTCAGATTTGAGATTTTCTTAACTGAATTCCTTAATCTAACTACATTAGACCATCTAATATGTATGTCTGTCTTTCTATCTATCTATCTGTAACTCACAACAACTGCCACAAACTCTGATTTTCTAACCCCTATATCTTTGCGACCCGATGTCGTAGATCTTAGATATTTCAAACTATAAACTCTGTTTGATCAAATAGTCGTAGTTTGAAATATCAAAGGTTTACACCATCGGGTTGCAAAGATATAGGGTTTAGAAAATTTGAAATTGTGGCTAAAACTCAATTCCTTTGGACCTAATTTAAAATTGTAAAAAATTGATTTTATTTTATTCAAAACAGCATTGTACTAAAAATGCAGAAGGAAAAAAAATTGGTCAGAACAATGTTAAGAAATATTTTGTAACTGTTTAAACTTGTCCAGTATTTCTTTTATGAAACAGATTTTAATTAATTTCAATTTTTAATATATTTAAGATACAGAGTAATAAACGTGGAATGATGATTTTGCTATATTGTAGCACTTTTATATATTTGGTTCCCGGATTTTCTTAAACTAATTTAGCGCAGTTCCAGAATAATTTTCAGTTTTAATTAAAAATTAATTTAATTTAACTTTGTCGCAAATTAAATTCACACATATTTTTATATAATTGCCTTTCTCATTAAAAATAATTTTGACAAATTTTGTTTGTTCACAAAACCGATGCCCATCTTTACTAAAGCCTAATATCTTTCTACAGGTGGCGCCCAGGGTGCTTGTAGTTCCTCGTATGACTGTCCTGATTATGCTCCTGTCTGCAGTGAATATGGATTCTGCCAGAATGCAGGATATAGACCTGGACAAGGTAGGAACATGTTTTGCAAGCCTCCACGCACCTTCTTCAGGTCGGTTTCCTCTCTTCGTTAACGATCGTTAATGAAGGGGTCGTCGTTAACGATCGTTAACGAAACGACGAATTTTATAAAAACAATCGCTTAAAAAAAAAATTTAAAAAGAAACGATCGTTTTTAAAAACGATCGTTTCGCTTTCGATTTTTCGTCGTCGTTTTCATAACGAAACGATCGTTTTTCTGAAAAATGAAAACGTTAACATCCCTAACAGTAAGTAAAAGTAACAGTGAGGAAGCTATTGCTTTTCCCAGCTAAATCCGCCACAAATTACCTTTCTAGTCATATACGAATAGACTGAGTGGTTTGCCATCTATGCCACCCAGGGTAGCAAAGGCAACGAAAAAAAAAACATTTTTGTTTCTATCCTAGTGGCCACTCCAGCTATATATAACATACATACACCCCCTACACCCTTACAATTCAAGGCTCTGCATAATATATATATAACTGAAGTTGTGAAGTTTAATGACTAAAATCAATTTCTAATCCTATTATAGTAAACTATTTCAGATTTCAATAAAAACTTTTTGCAATTATATCATCTCTTATTTCTTTAAATATATTTTTAATTCTAGGGAGTGGAGGACATCCAAGTGGAGGAGGAGGAGGAGGAATAGGGGGAGGGGGTTGCGGTGCCGGAGGCTGTGGAGGTGGAGGTCGTCCAGCGGTTAGTGGAGGGGGAGGAGGAGGATGTGGTTCTGGAGGCTGTGGAGGTGGAGGTCGTCCTGCGGTTAGTGGAGGCTACAACAGTGGAGGGGGAGGGGGAGGTTGTGGTTCTGGAGGCTGTGGAGGTGGAGGTCGCCCTGTAAGTGGAGGCTACAGCAGTGGAGGAGGAGGAGGTTGTGGACCTGGAGGTTGTGGTGGGGGAGGAAGTCCATCTGCATCCACAGGTTATGCCTCTGGAGGCTCATCAGGTACAGGATATTCCAATAGTTAAGAGACAAATTAAAAGTGTATGATTCTTAAAATAACTATCCTAAAACTCCCTCAGTCCTCCGCGCAGCATTTTTAAAAAAATAGTCTGCCAATTTTGTGCTTTAAGAATTAAATATTTTATAAAAAAACTAGATTTGTTTGAACATCCAACAAAGGGGATAGAGCACATAATGTGAAGTTTACAGCAGGTGTCAAGAATCAAAGACGATCTTTGAGGTTGGCTTTTAATTGTCATGTTTATTGGGACACCCCTGTATTAATTTTATTTGTCAATATATACAAATGACTGATTAAAACATATTTTAGGAGGAGAGGGGCAGTGTAGCTCTGACGCTGATTGCACCAGTTGGGCCCCTTTTTGTAGCAAGGTGGGTAGTTTTTTTTATCAAAACAATTGGATACAAAGTTTTGCATTTTTTCTTTTATTTATTTTAGTGGGGATACTGCAGGCAGACCTCAGACTTTAATGCGGGAGGAGGAGGTATAGGATATGGTTTTACGGTTAATAAACACCAAGTATTTTGGGATTTTTAGGACCTATTTAAACAATAAGAATATTAAGCGAGAATTTCAAATAAAAATAATTGATTTGAAACAAACAAACATGGTTACCTAGATAATAAACACCAAGTATTTTGGGATTTTTAAGACCTATTTAAACAATAAAAATATTAAGCGAGAATTTCAAATAAAAATAATTGATTTGAAACAAACAAACATTTAATTTAAAATAACTTGAAATTTCTACTTTTAGGGAATGGATGCGGACTTGCTGCATGTGGTGGTGGAGGAGGTGGAGGAGGAGGAGGAGGGGGATGTAGAGGCGGCTGTTGGAGAAAGAAAAGAGATGCGTTGAAAAGAATTCTTAACAAATATAGACTTGATTAATTGATAACTTTATATATAATGGAAGGAACAACTTTTTCTGTATTTGTTTTTTTACTCTAGTAAATGATTTATGGGCATTATCACAATCATAAAAGGAAATATACTGATTTGACTATAAAACATTTTATAAAGGGAGAGACCGGCTAGGTAACATATTTTAACCGAGAGTACAGTATAGTAGAGATAAATATTAGGATACTGCAATACTGCAATCAGACATTTTCCCGTGTATAACGATCGTTTTTAAAAGATAGTTTTTTTTAAGTTCGTTTTTTAAAATTGGTCGTTTTAAAAACGATAGTTTTTCAAAACGATCGTTTTATAAAAGTCGTCGTTTCGTTAACGATCGTTAACTACGTCGCTTCGATAACAATCGTTAACGAAAGGAGGAAACCGACCTGAAGGGCATCTGTGCTTATCATTAAGTAGTTTTTAAGAAAATATCAAGAAGTTTTAGCTTCACAAAAACTGTTTAACTTCATGTAAGACAACATTCAAGAAACTTGCATGTCATTTTTTTCCGAAAACAACCCTTCATTAACGATCGTTAACGACAACCCTTTGTTAACGATCGTTAACATAAATGGCAATACAATTTTTTTCAAAAACGATCGTTTTTTCAAAAGCGACCGTTTTATAAAAAACAATCGTATGAAAAACGGTAGCAAATCGTTTTATAAAACAATCGTTTTTAAAAAAAGATCGTTATTAGTTTTCTAAAAGTTTTAAACGATTAAAAACGAGACAAAAAACGATCATTTAACGATCGTTTTCAAAAACGATTACCAACCCTACAGCAAGGGGTGGGGAGGGGGCAATTATGCTTTTGTTTAATATCTTTTATGAAAAGCATATTGAAATGCAACCAAAAAGAATCTTACTTTTTTATTGTACAGAAAGAATTTAGAAAAATATGTTTTTAAAGTTTTTTAAATGGAATTTTTGTTTTCATGTTTTTGTTATTTTCCCTTTACTTTAATGTAGTTGTGGCACAAAATATATATAACCATGGAATAGGAATAAAGACGACTGTTAGACTCAAGTATGTGCTTTGAAATATTTGGATCAACATGAAACAACAATAAGGAATTATAACAAGAATGCGTAATGTTCGTCTTCCAATTGAATTCCTCGAATAAGACTTTTTCCAAATACGTTCACTACTTTTTATGAGAAATTTAAAACCCAAGTCATTTAGTATAGGTACTGTTTTTTCATACGGTACTTATACCTGCCTTCCCCCCCCCCCCCCCCATCCAATTCAGTCGTTTAAAAACAGTATTATTACAACCAATTCACTAAAATGAACTCACTGAACATCGCCGGAATACATTCGGCGGAGTTACCCGCCAATTATCTGGATCCAGCGTTTAATCGGCGGCCCGGACGAATAGAATTTGGAGAAAGTTTTGAGAAATCTGATGACAGCCTGAATTTTATCAAAAAACAAAGATATCTAAAAAACAGCAATAATGGCCGTAGGTAACAAGGAAAAGATCAATATGTTAATTTAAAGGGACTGTATCATGTAGAATTACAAGTGACTATCAAGAAGTGGTATGTCCAATGTCCATGTCCGATTGCCGACGGTACCCTTTTGATTTCTGACTCTGTGCAGCAATTAGGATGATTTTTCTCGTTTTGATTTATAACCTGTTTAATTCAGCCATGTCATTTGTTGTGTTTGCAGTCTATTTTTGTAAAGAAATAACAAATTATTAATTTTTGTTTATAAACAGAAAGATATCAGTACACGCACCTCTGCCCCTTTGGTAAAAGTAAATTCAACCTTTATGACCGCGTCAACCTTGTTGCACCGGCTAGTCCTGTCCATAGAGTTTGGTACAGTACAAACTGGGGACCAGAAAGGTTGACCCGGCTAAGAAATTCAAATGTTCTACGGCTACCCGTGATTAGATAATTGATGTGAATTGACTACTCCTTTTTTTGGAGGTTACTTGAAATCAAACAGTTACTTTCAAGGTGACAAAGTACTTTATTGAAAATTCACAACATATTTCTCGTACAAAATATGTTGTATGAAATAAAGACATATTTACTGTTTTTAAGGATATTTTTGCAAGTTTTTAGGAATGCATGATTTACATGATACTAAGTTAAGCTTTTAAGTTTTTTCCATGTATTTCAGAAAATCAAAGACAAATAAATTTTTATTAAATTTTGTTTTTACCTTTAAAAATATTCTTTTTATCTCTAGAAATCGTTTCTTCCATTTAAGAAAAAGAGGTTTTTTATTGTAATTTAAAAAATTCTCGAATTAAAAACCGGAAAATCTACAAAAAGTACTGATTACTCGTTTCATTATAATTTTTTTAGAAAACAGATGATGAGAGGAACAAAATCAAACAAAAGGAAACCAATACAATATAAAATCAAAGAAAATTGCTAAATTTTCAATTTTTATGTCATCTTTTATAAATATAAATTTTCATCAGGTTTTATTAAAAAACCAATGTCTAGGCAATAACGAAAAATTTGTCAATGAAAATTGTGTTTCTGTCACTAAAATATCATTATAATGTTATAAAATGAACCGCAAAAAAGTTAAAGAAAAATAATTATTTGTTTAACTGAATATTTTTTCTAAATATAAATTCTCGGAACAATGTTTTCAACTCTTAAAAAGACGACATAAGACGACATAAGCCAAAAAACTGTGAATTTTGGATTTTTTTCAATATCTTTAATCCTATAAAGGCTAGGGATTCAAAATCTTGTTTTAACCTGGGGGGAGCGTCATATGCCCCCTCCCCCTAGAAAAGAGCCATAGAGTAAAGGTGGGTTGTAATACATATGTTCATTGTCCTAATTTTTCCAGGCCAACTCATTGAAAAGAAAAATAGACCGCTAATTTGAATAGTTGAGGCGCTGGGGAGGTTGGGAAAAATTATCAAAAAAAATTACTAGAAAAACGTAAAAAGTTTATTTTTTATTTTTGGCAAATATTAAGATGTGACACATGTTTCTTCTTCCATTTCTCAAGGGATTTTAAAGATATAGTTTAGATCTGTAGATTTAATCAAAAAAAAAGTTTTAGGCTATTTTAGATTTTCCAAAAAAAATCTTTTAATATACTAATCCTTAAAAGTGAAAAAACTCCAAGTGCAAAAAAGAGGGGACGCTTGAACATCCCCCCCACCCACCCAGCCTGTTTAGGGTTAAAGGCTGAATATTGTTAAACGGATCTGATCACGTGACAGCAACTGACTCTTATTATCAATAATTATTTTTCAACCTTATACTGTAATGACGTAAACATTTCATATTTTAAACTCTGACTTAGAGTTGATAGTTGGAAATATCAAAGGGTTATCGACATCAGGTTTCATGCGGCGATATAAGGATTGAAAAAATTAGAGTTTGAGACAAATGTTGATATCTCTTATATTAAGATTATAATTACGCAATTTTCTTTAAAGTTTTTCATTGTTTATGCTTTTGGTTTGCAGAGGGACCCAGAAGTCTGGATTTTTCAATTTTTTAACTTCATTATTTTCCAGTACGTTTACAGACACTAAGGTAGAAATATTGTACTGCACTGTACAGTCGTATACATTTTAGAAATATTGTACTTCACTGTACAGTTGTATATATTTTTAAAATATTGTACTACATTGTACAGCTGTATACATTTTAGAAATATTGTACTACACTAAACAGTTGTATACATTTTAGAAACATTGTACTACACTGTACAGTTGTCTACATTTTAGAAATATTGTACTGCACCGTACAGTTGTCTACATTTTAGAAATATTGTACTGCACCGTACAGTTGTATACATTTTAGAAATAGTCTACTACACTGTACAGATTAGGGTTTCCACTTCCAGTCGTAATTACGTTACGCGTAATTACGCGTAATAACGCTAAACACTTTCGTTCACTTACGCAGAAGTATTACGCGTAATTAAGCTTTTATTACGTTTACGAAAGAAAGTCTATTTTCGCGTAATTAATGCGTAATTACGCGAAATGACGTAATACGAAACAATTCCGTAATAAAAAAGTACGAGAATTTTTTATATTATTCCAAGCCTGGAGAATTAATTAATGGTTAGAGTTAATGTTGTTAAGCCCACAATGTTTCTATCTGCTGGACTTTCCTTTACTTTTTGGTAAAGGATAAACAAGGTTTGATAGACTTAGCTGTAAAATCACCCAGAAGAAATTCTGCGCCTATACATTTTTCGAAATGTGTAATTTATAACAATATTTTGGCGATTTTGTTGACATTTTTTTCAAACAAGGAAGGTAAATTTGAGAAAATAGTTGAAATATTAACAAGTCGTCGAAAATTGAAAATTTATAGATTATGTATTTCTTTGATAAAAATAAATTGTTGGCCCTTTGTTAAACTTTTTAGTTGTCGAACGTAAAAAATTACATATAGTATTGGCTGAAATTTCTGATTCAACTTGCGTGACATTATTTTCCATGTAAGTTAGTTGTTTTATTTATATTAAAAGTTAAAACTTCAAAATTTTAAAGATGTAATTATTGCAAAATTTCGCAAAATTACTTTGTAGAAATTACGCAAAATTACGGCGTAATTTCGCGAAATTGAAGTTTCGCTATTTACGCGTAATAAATACAAAATTTTGCAAAATTACTTCATAGAAATAACGCGAAATTACGCCGTAATTACGCGTAATTATAGTTTCGCTTATTACGNGAGCGTAACCATTACGTAATTTCTCAAAATTACGTTGTAGAAATTAAGCGAAATGGATATTTCCCAAATTACGAATAATCCTGCAAAATTACACGAAATGAACATTATAACGCGTAACTGCACGTAATTACGCGTAAGAGAATAATCTATTACGTTGGAAACCCTAGTACAGTTGTATACATTATAGAAATATTGCACTACACTGTACAGTTGTATACATACATTTTAGAAATATTGTACTACACTGTACAGTTGTATACATTTTAAAAATATTGTACTACACTGTAAATTTGTATTAATTTTAAAAAACTTCACTGCACTGTACAGTTGTTTACATTTAAAAATACATTTAAAAATGCACATAGTTTTTTTTTCTAAACTATGAAATATCTAAGGTCTACGATACACTGGGTTGCATAGATATAGGGATTTAAAAATTAGATTT
The DNA here is from genome assembly GCF_000591075.1 of Eurytemora carolleeae. Lineage (NCBI taxonomy): Eukaryota > Metazoa > Arthropoda > Copepoda > Calanoida > Temoridae > Eurytemora > Eurytemora carolleeae. The sequence goes on along the minus strand of NW_019396566.1, from coordinate 176,355 downwards.
TGTGAAAAAGACCCAATTTCTATGCTTTCAAGGAAAACCTTTCGGTACAGGTTATGTACCGTACGTACTTTGTTATATATGAATTAAAAATACGGGGAAATCGGGTTATCGCAAAACACAAGTTGTACATACATAATGACATTATATTAAAGAAAAAAAAGAAGTGACGCAAAATGTAATAATTTTCAGAAAAATATTGATTACAGTGCACAAGAGAGTAAATTAGAAGAAGAATCGTTTATAGAAACTCCAAAGGTACATATTTTAAATAAACTATTGTAGTACAGTTTTTAAATAAACTATTGTAGTACAGTTTTTGAATAAACTATTGTAGTACAGTTTTGTTTAAAGTTCTCGGCTTACTAAAAATATATTAATTAATTTTGAATTTAATTAAGACTTGAAAAATTAGATAAACTTAATATCTGCAGAGTATTTAGTTTTTTATTCAAAAAAATTAAATTTAAACAGTTTTTTCATATCTATGTCAATTCTGAGGGTAAAATTTTGGAAATCAAAACAAGCAACGGTTGATCATTCTTTTTTACGCTCTGTTATCATTCTTTTTACTTATTAATACAATTGTTTTTGCGCGAAACTGCATTATTCCGCAAAATAATTAATGTTAAATACTTCAGAAACTTTGCGCGGTAAGCTTTCTTGATTTGGGGCCTTATGGGACCCCAATAATGTCGGTATCATGACTCATGAATATTATGAAAAAGTTAAACAATCTTTTAATTTTCATGTTTTCTTGTGACACCCTGTATTTTATTATTATTATCATTATTATTATGAATTCTAGGACCCCGCTGTTGTTTTCTTCCCAACTAACCAGGACTCTGAATGTATGGATGGATCAACAGGTTCTAATTAAACAATGGGATCCATAAACTTGTCCAATTGGAAGACGACTGTTAGACTCAAATTATGATTTATATAGTCCATGCATGAAACGCAGTAACTGTGCATGCAGCTTGCCTATTTGCAGCTACTTAAGCTGATTTTCAAAGTACTGATCAAACATCAAATACATACAAGATTCCACCATTCACAGATGGCAATGTCTGATTCACAAAGGTTCATTTCATTTTCATATTTTTATTCAACTACAAAGCACGAGATAATACAAATAAAAAGATCACAATTTACTATGTAGTTTGGACCCGCCTAACCAGAGTAGGTTGTTTTAATTTGTTGGCCCACTATAAACGAATGAGAATTGCAGATAAAAACAATGTACATTGTACATTTTAAACATAAGAATGATGATAAATCAGGAAAAAAGTAAGGAGGAGGTGAGGGAGATATAAGGGAAAGGGAGGATAATCATCGTTAGGATTGGAACAGAGGGTAACATATGTTATTAAAATCATGTTTATGAACTACAGGGTTCCCGCAAAAGTTTTGTCTGATCAAGTATGAAATGTTTATTTACAATTGTGGTTTCTCAAAAAAAACTACTCGCGCATTTCTACTTCAGAAAAAAATATAGGAATTATCAAAATTAACATTTCCATATTCTTAATCAAATTCAGATGTATAAAGAGTACAGTCGTGAATCGGACTTTGCTTTTTGTATGGAGGGTCACTTGAAACTACACTGACAGATCCTTTTAAATATCGTCTTCCTGTTCTACAGTTTATCAGATTTCACTGCAAAATATCGCTTTAAATAAAATTTGAAATATATTTAACTTTATTCAACTATTCAACTACGTTTTAATTTATAATTAAAATGTTTTACTGTACTTTTTATAGAAGACAAAGAATTCAAACAATTACAATAAATACAAAAGGTCAAATATGAGTCAAACTAATTGAAAAATGAATAATTTAATATTTTCTACAAAAATATATTTTAAATTTTAAATGTAATTTGCATTTTTAACTAAGATGTGTGTATATCCTCAACTAAATGTATATATATTCCGTATTAAAATGTATCTATATTCCTTATTAAAATGTATCTATATTCCTTATTAAAATGTATCTATATTCTGTACTAAAATGTATCTATATTCCTTATTAAAATGTATCTATATTCTGTACTAAAATGTATCTATATTCCTTATTAAAATGTATCTATATTCTGTATTAAAATGTATCTATATTCCGTATTAAAATGAATATATATTCCGTATTAAAATGTATCTATATTCTGTACTAAAATGTATCTATATTCCAAACTAAAATATATCTATATTCTTTATTAAAATGTATCTATATTCCGTACTAAAATATATCTATATTCTGTATTAAAATGTATCTATATTCCGTACTAAAATATATCTATATTCTGTATCAAAATGTATCTATATTCCGTACTAAAATATATCT
>NW_019396566.1:141476-173163 GCF_000591075.1 Eurytemora carolleeae | reverse complement strand
GGGGGGGGGCGTGGGGGGTCCAAAAATCGTTTAGTTTAGAAGTCCAAATATTTATAGGTTAACATGGCAAATACTCCAAGTGAATTTATGACGAACAATATGATTATAGCGCCTCCATTACCCGGCAGGTATTCATATTTCAGAGGTTGCAACTATTGAACTTTTAATCCTTTCAGCAGGCACTAATCTACATCTTTGTTGGTCAGACGAAATAAGCTAATTACGTCTCCTTATCTCTAAAGGTCAATAGGAAATCAGGACAAATATAAGTCAGCTGTTTTTCACAGATAAATACCCCTTAAAGGGACTGTAAGCAAAATATCAAGTGACCCTCAATACTATGCTATGCCCGATTCAAAACACCGATACCCTTAAAAAGCTTTGTCTGATCAATTATAAATTATTACTGCAGGAAAAGATTAGAAACTATAATCACTTTGAAACCTAGAAAAGCGAAAATATCTTCTATATTTGAATACAATAGTTCCAACCTCTGATATTTTAACAATAGTTCCAACCTCTGATATTTTAACAATAGTTCCGACCTCTGATATTTTAACAATAGTTCCGACCTCTGATATTTTAACAATAGTTCCAACCTCTGATATTTTAACAATAGTTCCAACCTCTGATATTTTAACAATAGTTCCAACCTCTGATATTTTAACAATAGTTCCGACCTCTGATATTTTAACAATAGTTCCNTATAGTATATAGTATAGTATATAGTATATAGTATATAGTATATATAGTATATATAATATATAATAGTATATATACAATTAAATTGCCTCTTTTAAGAATCACCTGCAAAAATATTACCGACGCCATTTTTAAAAAAAAGTTTTCCAAGTAATAAAATTAATTTTCCTGGACAAAATGTTTCACCTGAAAAAAAACACAGTGAAATGATAAATCGTTTTTACTTTTTTGGATTTTGTAGTTGTAGCAAATAACTGATATAATTTCTATAAGAAATCCGTGGAAAAACTAATGACTCATGAACAACATTTTGTCGTTTAAAGCAATAAAAGTCAAGTATTTTCTTACTTTTTTCTGGGGACTTACTTATTCTATAGGATAAGTGATGGCGAGATAAGAAACATTGTGCAAGCAGAGCTTGGTGTTGCTTGGTTAAGGTAAGTTTAACGGGACTGTAAACGTAATTTCGCCTGGCGTTGCAATCTCTTTGATGATGACTTTGTAATATTTTAAAATCAAAGTTGACATTAGTGCACTTGAAAGTAATTTAGCTAGTTAGCATTTTAATTCTGTAAAGATTATCGGAAGACGACATTTAGAAATGTACAACAAATAAAATTTTGCCTAAAATTTGTCTTCTATGTTTTAAAGAAGGTAGCTTTTAAATATTTTTAATTAGGATTGCTGCCACGGAATTTTTGTCACGCAAGCTAAATAAAGAATGCAAGCACAGGTAAAGAATAGATGGATTTTTTAAAAGAAATGTTTTTTCTTTAACAAAAAGTCAGAACTGTTGTGTTGATATCAAGCTAGACACGTGACCGGTTTCATTTAATTTCACTCCATATTTCATCCCACAGTCGTCATACCTTGAAAGGATATATTTCATTGAGGGATTTTAAAATGCCCACATTGGATATCGTGATCAAATTAAAGCGTTCGAGATTTGAGATAGTCCACACAAAGATCCCACCTTTGAGCAAGTGAATTTTTATGATTTGTAAAACAATACAGGAACCCAATTTTTCGTTTTATTGAGACATAAAACTGTGAAATAAGAAGACATCGATATTTAATCGAGCTTGAGTATTTAATATTGATATAAGCATGCAGGCAGTTAGTTTTAAGCAGTGCTTAGGATCCGTTTAATTTTGATGCGGATCCGGATCCTAGATCCTCACTGGAAAAAAATGGATCCGGACTAGATTAGAAATTTTTACATATTTATCATATCTGGATTGAAAAGTATTTAACGTTATTTTATAGATTTCAATTAAATCATAGCAGAGTCTTCGATTTACTGAATTTTTTCAACAAAAAATGATTTTCAAATTTTTTGTTTTATTTTTTTCGCTTATTTTATCCTAAACTTGATGAACCATTCAAAAATGAGAAACTTTTTAAATATCTCTTTTTTCAAAGGTTCACATTTGGGTTTTATGAGTAAAAAAGTTTTAATTGCAGTTTTTGGTTGATATTTTACTCCTTGGATCCGGATCCCTGGATCCGCATCATATTTTTGCGGATCCAGATCTAGGAAGCCAAAATCTTGCGGATCCAACGGATCCGGATCCGGATCCTAAGCACTGGTTTTAAGAGTAGCTGAAGTTAAATGGACCTGTTCCCTGCACAATTGCTGTGTTTCATGTTCTTTGGACAATAATAAAGTATCAAAATTTCAAACTTAAGTCTGATAGTCGTCTTTATATTCTACGACTTTATGGGTCTGACAGCACAGCCCACTGTGCTGTTTAATTAGCAGGACTTTAATGAAAAAAATTAAAAGGTATACACAGATTAAAAAGAAACCCCTTAAAATGGAGGGATCCTTCTAATTCTGGAAGGATTCTTCAAACTGAAGGATCCTTCAAACTGGAGGATCCTTCTAATTGGAGGGATCGTAAAAACAAATTGGAAATTGAAAAATATTGATGAATGGGTTTCTAGAAATTTTCCTTTCATAAGAAAACTATAAAAATCAACAAGAACAAAAACATTTTTAATCTAGGAATTTCTTGCATTGTCCTATTTCTTCGCAGCCATCAAAAGATGGTTATCAATAGAAAACGATTTCATAAGAACCTCATTTTAAAATTTTAATATTTTAGACTTATAAAAAAAAAAAAAAAATTGTCAGCATAGATCGATTAAAAAATTATTTTGATTGTACAGTGCTGGTACAGCGCATACTACTCATTAAGCTGAGTATAAAGACGATATTTAGGCTTTTAGTATTCAGAACGCTAAAGTTCTATAAAGCCATAGAGAATAGAATATATATATAGAGAGGAATTAACTAGAAAAAAGTGTAAAACGGCCATTTTGTTGTACTGTTTCCATACTGCAGGTGTACTTCACATATTTATGCTATATAACCTGTTGGGCCCTGGAATATCATTTTATAGAAAATCTAAAATTATTGTTAAAAGAAAACCAAATTATGAAATAGGCTGGTTTCATAATTGACCAATGATCATTTCACATAGACTCTATGCCTTCCACTTTACAAACGATGATTTTCCGTTATAACTATAAATCAAATGATGTTTTTATTCACCTAATTCATTATAAAGTTTATTTAACAGTTTAAAAAATTCGAAATTGAAATGGATAGTCTAGGGAACATACTGTATTAATGTACTCTACTGCATATAATTTGTGAACATTTACATGATTTGTACACTTTGAACTCCCTTTCAGGGTGAAAGGGACTGAAAAAATTCATACCGAGAGATTCTTTTAATTCCTCTCTAATATATATTCTATTCTCTATGTATATAGCATGTTCAATGTTCATTGTTGTCTTTTTTTTTAAAGGTTGCCATAGATTTTGTAATTTGCAATTGATTTTTTAAGCAGTTGCCTGAATATTTTTGGATATACATTGAAGATATAATTAACGATTAAAAATTACAACATTTTCTTCAATGAAGACGACAATTATTTTTAAGTTTTCTGGTGAACACTGTATATTTTATAGAATATTATGTACTGTGAACTACAATGCTGCTAGGCGGGGAACGTATTCAAAACATGCTGTAGAGGTATGTACAGTGTACAGTGTACAGTAAGGTGTAAACAAATGATTACTAATTTTTAAAAATGGTGTGTGCGATGAATGCAGTAACATTGCACATTTTCACTGTTGTACTGTACAACAGTAAAGTACAGTACAACAGTACAATTAACCAATACAGCACAACAGTACAGTACAACAGTACAGTACAAAAGTACAGTACAACAGTACAGTACAACAGTACAGTACAACAATACAGAACACCAGTACAGAACTACAGTACAGTACAACAGTACAGTACAACAGTACAGTACAACAGTAAAGTACGACAGTACAGTACACAGTACAGTACGACAGTACAGTACAACAGTACAGTACAACAGCACAGTAAACAGTACAGTACAACAGTACAGTACAACAGTACAGTACAAAAGTACAGTACAATAGTACAGTACAACAGTACAGTACAACAGTACAGTACAACAGTACAGTACAACAGTACAGTACAACAGTACAGTACAACAGAACAGTACATTAGTACAGTACAAAGGTAAAGATCAAGAGTACAGTTCAACAGTACAGTACACCAGTACAGTACAACAGAACAGTACAACAGTACAGTACAATGGTAAAGTTCAAGAGTACAGTACAACACTACAGAAAAACAGTACAGAACAACAGTACAGTACAACAGTGAAGTACAACAGTACCGAACAAAAATACAGTACAAAATAACAGTTCAACATTACAGTACAAAAGTACAGTACAACAGTAAAGTACAACAGTTCAGCACAAAAGTACATTTCAACAGTACAGTACAAAATTACAGTAAAGCAGTACAATACAACGGTACACTACAGCAGTACAGTCCAATAGTACAGAAAAGCAGTACAGAACAACAGTTAAGTACAACAGTACAGAACAACAGTACAGTTTAGCGGTACAGTACATAATATATCTAACATTCACCTCTTTCTCTTGACACTAGCTGATACAATTCTCAATTTCTAAAATCAATTTATAACAAAAAGGCAGTCAACATTAAAGAAATCCCAGTAATACTTTTTTCCCAATTATGAGACTTTAAACCAGTATTATCTCAAAAGTTAATAAGGCTTTTTCTTAAAATTGTTGATTTCCTGAAAGTGTTATTATTATTGTAACAATATAATATTTTGAATTATAATACAAGACATAATTGTGATTAATGATGAGCATTCTCGGTTTATTTAAAGTTCAATGGCGTCATCAAAGTAACATCCTTTCTAAGTGACTCTGTAGGAAAAGCAGTCAATTTTCAATTAAAATAAGAAATTTGCTAAGATTGAAAACGACTTTTAAGATTCTGAGATTTATTTGAATTTCCTCTTGTTCTACAATACTAATCTCTTGGGTTTTAAGGTTGGATCATTGTTTCTTATCAGCCATCTGCCTTACAATATGTCTGCTAAAAAACAGCTGATTTCAGCTGCAAGGGATGGAAGGCTATCAGCTTTATATTACCAAGGTAAAACTTTTTGTCAGAGGAAGAGAATGTGTGTGCTAATCTGTACGTGATGTGTCAGGATTGGGAGAAAACTGAATTCGTGTTCTAAACTCAAAACAAGATATTTCCTACTTTATACTTTTTTGATCTCTCTTTCGCTCTTGTTGGCGGAATTTTATTGAGAGACTAAAATACGACTGAAAACATTCCAGTTTATAATATTCCGACATAGTTATTTTTTCGTGATTTTGTGTTCATATCCAACCACCTTGGGGGAGTGGGACACATGACGATTGCATAAATAAATATTTTTTTTCCATTTCTAAAATTAAAGGAATTAAGTCTCTGTTACAAACGCAAATGTATTAAAAACCTGATGGGGTAAACCTTTGATATTTTAAACTTATTCGATCCATCAGAATTTATAGTTTGTTAGAGTTGTGGTGAAGACTAGGTTTCAAGAAGGTTCTTGAGGGAAAAGGATCGAGAAACCAAGTTTTTTAGAAAAAAATATTTGTTTGTTTAAACCATTCAAATAAATTCCATGAATTTTTGTGAAAACAGTGTTTCTTCACGCTTTGGGATTGAATGCACTAAATCTTTACCGACAAAAAAATGACCTTTTTACATAGTTTAACTCAGAATTTTTCAACTTTTTTTAATGGGTTCTATACTTATAAGACCTAAATCTCAGAAATAATAAAAAAAAATTAAATAGCAATAAAGTATGCGATTGTAGTTTTAAAGAGGTCCATATTAATTAATTAAAAACTAAAAATCTGCATCATTCCATCATCAAGAGGTTTAAAAAACGACGTTTTATAAATTCTTTCGATGTCTCCGAAGCTCTGTGTTATACTGTCAAATTATCTGTGAAATTTTTGTTAAAATACTTAATAAATGACAAAATATAAATAAAAAACTAAATCTTGAATTAACAGTCAGTGCACTGCTCCTTCAGTTTTTTTAAACAATCATTCTTTCTCTAATGGATAAAACTGAATGTATAATAGATAAAAATGGATAAAAATGAGTGTATAATGGATAAAAATGGATGTATAATGGATAAAAATAGATGTATAATGGATAAAATGGATGAATAATGGATAAAAATGGATGTATAATGGATAAAAATGGATGTATAATGGATAATAACTATAGCTTACTGGGCTATTCAAACAGCCATTTTTCTTGTAAATCCTTTTACTAATATTTTTTGTGCTTTTAAATTACCTGGGATAAAAATACTTTCGTTCGATTTCCACAATTTTGATTAAAAAAATAAACTTTGAACGAAATTTTTTATATCCAATTTAATGCAAAGAAATGGCAGTCCACATTTTGGAACTGCCAGGACTAAGGAAATTTTCTGGTGGAATTATTGTTGAAAGAAAAACATTTATAAAAGTAGGGCGAAAAATTGATATCGCAAGTTATTTAAAAGATCAAATCTTGAAATTTTTAAAAACAAAATTGAAATTTTTTACTTAAAAAAGTATTTGTGAGTTAGTTCGGTAAATTCAAAGCCCAGAGTGTTGCGATACTTTCTCTGAAACTTGCTGTAACTTTCAGAGCAGATACAATGTTTGTCATAATGTATGTGATGTTTAGTCAAGTTTGTACAAAAACGAATTAAGACCAGATAAGTTTATTACCCAGCAAGTTAAATAGTCAAAAGCTCAAATTATTCACAGGAAAGGGGGCGCGAAGCCTAGCACTTGATATTTCTAATTTTTCAAAATTTACCATGTTACATTAATACACATCTTGTAAACTTTAAGACTGAAATTTTGATTAGATCAAAAGATTTAGCCATAGATAAAGATAGATTGCGCATAAGACGACATTTTTCATCTTGAAAGATATAAATGTGCAGAGATGTTTTAAAGATATTCCTATTATAAAGATTAACTAGGTCGGTTGTGAACATTGGCTGTTCTTATGTCATTGAGAACGTGATCTCAAAGTTCACAAGGCCTCATTTACGGAGTGACGTTTTCAATTCACAACGGTACCACTTAATCTTTTTAATTCCTTTTCACGTCACATTTACAAAGAACCCATAATTGATGATTTTTATTTATAAAAGATATTTCACATTTATTCTCGATCAGATACAGTATTTAAGGGGACCGTAGAGGCTTTATAACGATGCAATAATGCAGGAGGGAATTTTACATTGCCTACTTTTTTAACGATTTGAATTCGGAGGGGGGAGTAGGGGTGTTTCAGACATGAGAAAATGATGATTTAAAATTTAAATGATCTTTAATTTGGTTGAATTTGAACAAATCCAAATGCGTCACATGCTAATCTACAGGGTGTCCCAAAAAACATGGGAATTCAGTGAGAATTGTATATCGTCTTTGCTATGAATTAGCATTGTAATACCTAATTTCAAAAGCCATAATATTATTANTTGTCTGATCAATTATAAATTATTACTGCAGGAAAAGATTAGAAACTATAAACACTTTGAAACCTAGAAAAGCGAAAATATCTTCTATATTTGAATACAATAGTTCCAACCTCTGATATTTTAACAATAGTTCCAACCTCTGATATTTTAACAATAGTTCCAACCTCTGATATTTCAACAATAGTTCCAACCTCTGATATTTTAACAATAGTTCCGACCTCTGATATTTTAACAAAAGTTACAACCTCTGATATTTTAACAATAGTTCCGACCTCTGATATTTTAACAAAAGTTCCAACCTCTGATATTTCAACAATAGTTCCAACCTCTGATATTTTAACAATAGTTCCAACCTCTGATATTTTAACAATAGTTCCGACCTCTGATATTCTAACAATAGTTCCAACCTCCGATATTTTAACAATAGTTTCACTCATCAATTAGAACAAAAAGTTTTATTTAAAAAGATCTTAAGAATTGATTTTTAGAATGCTTGATGTAGAGATAAAAGAACCAATTAAACTTCAAGGTAAAATATTTAATTAAATTTTAAAATTTTAAGAAAATTTTTTTTAGAGAAATATTTGTTTCAGGAGGCTCCCGTAAAAAACGCGACGTTTGCAGGTTAAATTAAATTTTAAATAATTCAAAATTAATACTTTTTTTAATCGATCATCCAGTTTTGGTTGGAGTAATATGATCATTTATCACTATGTCTCGAGTAATAAAGAATGGTCAAAAAATTGAAATATGCAAATAGTTTACTGCAAGAACAAAGGGGACATTTTGTTCACTGAAGTAAAATATATAATAAAGCTCTTCGCTATATTTTAATGTTAGCAAAAGCTGGTCAAACGGTTATACCGAATGGGTTGACTGAGGGAACCCATAGAAAAAAAAACATTTTTTAAATTAAAAATTATAACTCCACGGGCAACGCCGGGCACTTCAACTAGTAATATATATATAAATACAATATGACAAAAAGGGACATTTATTTTGTAATAAAATATTAGTTATTAAGAAATCATTAATTATATTAAAAGTAATAAGCATGAAAGTATGATAATATATTGGTTGGAACATGCTAAGCAAAGCTACGCTAATAGAATCGTCATTTTCATTATTTATTATATTGCAATCATAAATATAAACAATTTGATATATAACTTTTTATTTACAACTACGCACCCATCTTCTACTTCACCTGTGAACATTTTCTCTTTGTATACATTATTATGACAATAACAAAAAAGTTCGCGGATTAAAATATATTTTTTCGTGGATTTTTAAAATTATGCGAAAAAATAAAATCTTTGGAGACAATTTTTTGTAACTTTGAGCATCCATTCTGTTACCATAAACAATTTGGGCCTGATGCTAGCTGATACAATTCTTAATTTCTAAAATTAATTTTGAGATTACAAAAAGGCAGTCAACATTAAAGAAATCCCAGTAATACTTTTTTCCCAATTATGAGACTTTAAACCAGTATTTTCTCAAAAGTTAATAATGCTTTTTCTTAAAATTGTTGATTTCCTGAAAGTATTATTATTATTGTAACAATATCATATTTTGAATTATAATACAAGACGTAATTGTGATTAATTTTAAATTATAATACAAGACATAATTGTGATTAATGATGACTATTCTCGGTTTATTTAAAGTTCAAAGACGTCATCAAAGTAACTTCCTTTCTGAGTGACTCTGTAGGAAAAGCAGTCAATTTTCAATTAAAAAAAAGAAATGTGCTAAGATTGAAGACGACTTTTAAGATTCTGAAATTTATTTGAATTTCCTCTTGTTTTACAATATCAATCTCTTGGGTTTTAAGGTTGGATCATTGGTTCTTATCAGCCATCTGCCTTGCAATATGTCTGCTAAAAAACAGCTGATTTCAGCTGCAAGGGATGGAAGGCTATCAGCTTTATATTACCAAGGTAAAACTCTGATTCAAATTATTTTTTTCAAATTACAAATAAATTTGTCCAGTTTTCTTGAATTTAAAGCAAATTACAAGGTAAATAAAAAGATATTTTTTTAATAACAAAATAAACAAAAACCATGTTGCAAAAGAAATGTTTTAATATTATATTTTCAAGATCTTGCTTTAATCAAATATTTGAGTGTATAGAAAATGTAAAATGTTGATTTCGGATTGGAATTTTTTTAAGAAAGTAAATGAAAATATTTCCGGTTGTGAAAAACATTCTCTGTAAAAATTGTAATGAAAATTATATTGAAAATTGTTTGAACCATAATATTTTTCAGTTAATAACAAATGTCGTAGAGAAAAAAGATGTCCAGATTCTAAATAAGACTAAATGGGAACAAACTCAAATTCATTATTTTATTATATTATTTTATATTATTGCAATGAATTTGCGACTTTGTAATTGTAACATATCCTGCTTTATATCTAACTTGTAAAAATGAAGATCAGGATTTTAAACCTTTTTTTTCAACACAAAGTATTTATATTAAAAGTGTTTTTTTGTCAGAGGAAGAGAATGTGTGTGCTAATCTGTACATGATGTGCCAGGATTGGGAGAAAACTGAGTTCACGTTCTAAACTCAAAACAAGATATTTCCTACTTTATACTTTTTTATCTCTCTTTCGCTATTGTTGGCGGAACTTTAATGAGCGACTAAAATACGACTGAAAACATTCCGGTTTATAATATTCCGACATAGTTATTTTACGTGATATATTTTTCATATCTTACCACCTTGGGGAAGTGGGACGCATGACGATTGCATAAATAAATATTCTTTTTCATTTCTAAAATTAAAGGAATTAAGTCTCTGTTACAAACGCAATGTATTAAAAACCTGATGATGGGGTAAACCTTTGATATTTTAAACTTATTCGATCCAGCAGAATTTATTCGATCCATCAGAATATATTCGATCCATCAGAATATATTCGATCCAGCAGAATTTATAGTTTGAAAAATCTACGACCTTGAGGTGCAAAGTTACGAGGATTAAAAAATCAGAGTTGTGGTGAAGACTAGGTTTCAAGAAGGTTCTTGAGGGAAAACTAGAAACCAAGTTTTTTAGAAAAAATATTTGTTTGATTAAACCATCCAAATAAATTCCATGAATTTTTGTGAATACAGTGTTTCTTCACGCTTTGGCATTGAATGCACTAAATCTTTACCGACAAAAAAATAACCTTTCTACATAGTTTAACTCAGAATTTTTCAAATTTTTCAATTGGTTTTATAAGACCTAAATCTCAGAAAAAATAAAAAATTTAAATAGCAATAAAGTATGTGATAATAGTTTTAAAGAGGTCCATATTAATTAATTAAAAACTAAATATCTGCATCATTCCATTATCAATAGGTTTAAAAAAACGACATTTATAAATTCTTTCGATGTCTCCGAAGCCCTGTGTTAAACTGTATTATCTGTGAAATTTTTGTTAAAATACTTAATAAATGACAAAATATAAATAAAAAACTAAATCTTGAATTAACAGTCAGTGCACTGCTCCTTCAGTTTTTTTGATCATATCAGTGCTAATGCCCCGTATCCGTTCTATCTCATTCTGTTGAATCTTGTGGAACTAGTTTAACGCGGCCAGGCATCGTCTTCCACACAATAACTTTTAAAATTTAAAAAAAAATTGTTTTGAGGTTAAAACAAAAAAATTTCGTTTTCAAAACATTTTTTTCTTTAAAATTTTTTTCTAGTCGTTTTGTTTTTCGAGAAACTATTGTTTTTCCAATTGTTTTTAAAAACGTTTTAAAAACGATATTTTTCGAACGTTTTAAAATGATGTCCATCCCTATGCCAAAAAATTATATTCCAAATAATAACTTAATATTTTCTGAAGATAACATTCAAACTCTTTACATTGTTATAACAATATTAAAACATTATAATATCTATGAATATGCTATTAATTGCTCAAACAAAAATCATTAAATACAAACAACCCGTTTTAACATTATAAAAATTCTATGATTAACAGCTTAAGCTCTTTAAACTATTTTTAAATTACCAAAAGTTCATGACATCAAGTAAACGTGTTTATGTTACAGTGAGAATCATAAAATTTTATTCAAAATGCCTTCAATTTACAGAAATAGACATTTATACATAATAAATACTAACCCCAAAAACTATTTTTTAGGCAATTTTTTCAAAAATGTGAATAAAAACATTTATAAACTGCGTCCGAACTTTTTCTGTTGTGCATTACTGAAAAAAGCATTGTTTCCGTTTTATGCGGATTAATATAACCGTTTTTTAATATCCTGTGATGGTCATATCCAGCAGGTATAATTTTAATTGATGGATTAAGCATTGATCCTTAATTTTTTAAGTCTCCCCATTGGATATCGAGATCAAACGTTCAAGATTAACGACCCTCCACACAAAAACTTCGGATAAAGTTATAATTTGATATTTTTAAATCAAGAATAATCAAATATCTTTAAAATAAAACCGTGACTACTGACTATAAGCTATCATAGTATTCTATAGAGTTATAAAGGGTCTGTTCACTATTTTTCAATTCGTCTGATTCAAAATTTAGACTTGATTGTGCAACTAGATCCTGCTTCCGTTTAGCGGCTGAGGGGAAGTAACTCATAAAAACCCAAAACAAGACAGCTCCAAACGCCTAGAAGTAAAAGTTTTGGTAATTTCTTATCAATTGTGCTGCCCCCACCCATAAAAAGAGAAACCTACCATGAGTATCTATTCATCTTATTTTTTATTATATGAATATTTATTCCTTAAAAACTGTTTAAGTTTAACGATCTATATCTTGCAAACATACAGGGTGCCGTTTTTTATATAATCATCGGTTTTGAATAAAATAAATTTTAAGGTTTATTTTGTGGCTGAGGTTTATTTTAGAAGAAAAGGATGGAATATTGATCTCACCTTAACTTTTTCACGTTTCACGTCAAACACTAAAGTAAGTTGCACAATTGCACGTAAGATTGAAATCTAATATGTTTTTTATCATAACTTCTCTTATTTAAGATCTATTGAGATTATCAAAAATGTTTTGAATGTATAATATGTAACCGAATAAAAAATGTTTATTAGAACTAGAGGAGCAACGGACTCATAAAGTCGTAACAGTAAGGTCAAGTATATTTTACCTTCTCCTCCTGCCCCTGGTTAGTTTGCAGTGGTTTGTACAAAAGTGAATTAAGACTAGATAAGTTTATTACCCTGCAGCAAGTTAACAAAAAATATAACAATTTCTAATTACAAATATTAACGTTGACAAATATAACCAAAACATTTTAATCACAGAAAAAACTCTTTATAATTATTGCGCTGATAATGCAAAAATAGGTATGGGTATTTTTCACTTTTTTGAAAATGACGTTGACTTTCAATGTTAAAAACGAAACAATCGTTTAAAAAAAAGAAACTAACAATAACTTTTAAAATTAAAAGAAAAAACTTAATTGTTAAAACAATTAGGGTTTAAACAAAAGTTTTTCGTTTTAAATCAAATAAGAAAACGAACTTATTTTTGGGTGTCAAACTTGATTAGTATTTAAAACTCAAAACTAAAACGAGAAAAACTATTTTTCCGATGGTTTTTAAAAACATATTTTTTCGAACGTTTTAAAGGGAGTGACGGGTCAGTTTCATTTGCCATAATACATTTGCCATAAGTAACACTTGCCATAAGTCACACTTGCCATAAGTTACACTTGCCATAATTACACTTGCTATAATTATTCTTGCCATAATTAAAATTAAATTTGGTTGCAATTAACAAACATAAATTTATATTCTTATTCTTTTTAAAAATCAGAAAATTATGACAAAAGTAATTATAGCCAGTTTAATTATGGCAAGTGTGTGTAATCATTATGGCAAGTGTAACTCATGGCAAGTGTGACTTATGGCAAGTGTAACTTATGGCAAGTGTTACTTATGGCAAAAGTATTATGTCAAGTGTAATTATGGCAAAATATTATGGCAAATGAAACTGAGGTGGGAGTGACCGGCTATGTAAGGTAGTCGAACTGACAATGCAGTGTTGTGGAAAACTTCTTTCGGATGCTTTTGAGACATATATAAAACTTTTTAAAGATCTGTAAATCCTGAGTTTGTTTGCAAATTCGACGTTCAAAACTCCTACTTTGGGGGTGGATACGTTTTCAGTATTAGTTTCTTTTTATTTATTAAACATTGACGACGAAAAATAAAGTAAAAATTATACAGTAATCTAATGAGATGGTTAGAAACATATTTCTTAATAGAAATTTGTCAATAAATCAATGCTAGAATCAATTATTTCGTTTTCATCATTAAATTGAATTTCTTATTTTCATTGAATTTATTCGAAGATTTCTTCAAATTCTGTAAATGTCATCTTTTCAATGATATTCCAGAAAATCTGCAGAACATCTTTGAGAATAATGAGAAACCAGAATAATGAGAAAATAGAAACTAATAATTGAACAAGATTACTTATTTTCGATGATTTAAGATTAATTTTTATTTTCTCAACCTGTTCCTAAACAACTAATTAGTTTACTGTAGAATTTTTTTTACTTTTTGTGTCGTCGTTATTTAATAGTTTAAAAACTCTAACTCTAAAAACGTATCCACCTCCAAAGTAGGAGTTTAGAACAACGAATTTTAAAAAGTTTTATGCGTCTCAAATGAATCCGAAAGAAGTTTTCCACAACACTGCATAGTGCATACTCAGTTCAACTACCTTACACAGCCGGTCACTCCCTTTAGAACGATGTCCATTCCTATGCCAAAACATTATATTACAAAATAATCACTTCATATTTACTTAAGATAACATTCAAACTCTTTACATTGTTATAACAATATTAAAACATTATAATATCCATGAATATGCTATTAATTGCTCAAACAAAAATCATTAAATACAAACAACCCGTTTTTAACATTATAAAAATTCTACGATTAACAACTTAAGTTCTTTAAACTATTTTTAAATTACCGAAAGTTCATGACATCAAGTAAACGTGTTTATGTTACAGTGAGAATCATAAAATTTTTATTCAAAATGCCTTCAATTTACAGAAATAGACATTTATTGATAAAGTTATAATTTGATATTTTTAAATCAAGAATAATCAAATATCTTTAAAATAAAACCGTGACTACTGACTATAAGCTATCATAGTATTCTATAGAGTTATAAAGAGTCTGTTCACTATTTTTCAATTCGTTTTCTGATTCAAAATTTGGACTTGATCGTGCAACTAGATCCTGCTTCCGTTTAGCGGCTGAGGGGAAGTAACTCATAAAAATCCAAAACAAAACAAATCCAAATGCCTAGAAGTAAAATTTTTGGTAATTTCTGATCAACTGACCCCACCCCCTTTCCCGTAAAAATAGCAATCCATGCGACTATCTTTCCATCTGAACCGGCTGGAATATTGATCTTACTTTAAAGAACCGTTTATAAACACAAATACATTAACGATAGTAGTGACCGACATTGATAAACTTACCAATACTGCATTTACAAGAGTAGTGATTGACATTGATAAACTTACCAATACTGCATTTACAAGAGTAGTGATCGACATTAATAAACTTACCAAAACTAAATTTACAAGAGTAGTGATTGCCATTGATAAACTTACAAAAACCACACTTACAAGAGTTGTGGTTGCCATTAATAAACTTACCAAAACTACATTCACAAGAGTAGTGATTGCCATTGATAAACTTACCAAAACTACATTGACAAGAGTAGTGATTGCCATTGATATACTTACCAAAACTACATTTACAAGAGTAGTGATTGCCATTGATATACTTATCAAAACCACATTTACAAGAGTTGTGATTGCCATTGATAAACTTACCAAAATTACATTGACAAGAGTAGTGATTGCCATTGATATACTTACCAAAACTACATTTACAAGAGTAGTAATCGCCATTCCTTGGAAAGACAGTTTTCCATCAAGGGCGTCGTAAGTGTTTACAGGATCTACATCCGTCTTCTTCAGAATCGTTTCCTCACTTTAATATAAACCCGTTTTTATCAATCAGTTAATCAATAGATTTTTATTTCGTCAAAGCAAATCATAGCAAATAAAAAATCTTTCTATCGTGAATTGCCTTGCAGTGTATTGATTTTAAGAAAAGTTAAATGCTTTTTTTAAGTTTCAGAAAAAACTGTTGGTAGAATTCAAGCTTTAAAAATTGTTTATTTAGTGTTTCTTTTCGGAATTCCGTAGCGCGGAATTGCGGGGAATTCCAAGGCTTGCAATTGCATGCAATTATAGTCCACTTGCATTGGAAATCCTGATTTAATTGCACAGAATTTAAGTTCTTTCTGTAAAGAAATCGGTTGAAGTTTGTAAAAATTGCATAAGTAAATAAAATACATAGTTCTTTCATTTGTTTGTACAAAATGATCAAATGTTTTACTGTACAGAAGAATAAAATAGCTTTTGATGTTAATAAATTTATTGTAATTGCTTGCAAACAAAGGATGTTTTTTTTCTTTTTTTTCTCTGCAACTAAAAACATTTGTTTACCAGTTTAATCTGTAGACTTTACAATTTATATTTCAAGAACTTCAGGCCATAATTAAAGTCTAATCTTTTGTGGTTAACCCTATGTATATTGTGCAGGGATTGTTTAAACTGTGCACAAATATATATTTTAATTTTTCATTATTTATTTAAAATTTAATTCATCAGTGTCCGAATTTAATGAATTTGAACCATGTCAAAAATCCGCCAAAAACCGGTTTTAATTAAATCTTGAAAAAATTAATACGATTTTAATTAGAACCAACCATATTTGAGCCGCGACTTAAATTTAAGCCGCGGCTCAAATTCTTTAAATTCGGCCTCAGTTTTAATAAAATAACTCACTCTTCTCCAAAAGTGCCGAATGAAGCCATAACCAGAAATGTTACCACATTCAAAATATACTGAAACAAAATATTACATATATTGTTTTTAATTATATTTATACTTTTTTACTAGAGCTGGAAACCTTGTATTCTGGATACTTGATCTTGATCTTGTATTCTGGATACTTGATCTTGATCTTGTATTCTGGATACTTGATCTTGATCTTGTATTCTGGATACTTGATCTTGATCTTGTATTCTGGATACTTGATCTTGATCTTGTATTCTGGATACTTGATCTTGATCTTGTATTCTGGATACTTGATCTTGATCTTGTATTCTGGATACTTGATCTTGATCTTGTATTCTGGATACTTGATCTTGATCTTGTATTCTGGATACTTGATCTTGATCTTGTATTCTGGATACTTGATCTTGATCTTGTATTCTGGATACTTGATCTTGATCTTGTATTCTGGATACTTGATCTTGATCTTGTATTCTGGATACTTGATCTTGATCTTGTATTCTGGATACTTGATCTTGATCTTGTATTCTGGATACTTGATCTTGATCTTGTATTCTGGATACTTGATCTTGATCTTGTATTCTGGATACTTGATCTTGATCTTGTATTCTGGATACTTGATCTTGATCTTGTATTCTGGATACTTGATCTTGATCTTGTATTCTGGATACTTGATCTTGATCTTGTATTCTGGATACTTGATCTTGATCTTGTATTCTGGATACTTGATCTTGATCTTGTATTCTGGATACTTGATCTTGATCTTGTATTCTGGATACTTGATCTTGNCCGACAAGGAATGCGTCAATTCCTACCTTGAAAATCCACCAAATAGAATATTAAACCGGTTTTTTAAACTCAACTCTGTGGAAAATAAGATGCAGCTTGAATCCTAAAGCTCAAACTCTAAATAAGGCCCAACGACAGCTTAGTTCCGAGCCTTATTTTCCCTATTTTATAAATCGCGCGGCTCTGGAGGAATACTTGAAATGAAGAGATTAAGCATTGCATCCTCAAATAAAAAATGGCCGCAGCGGATATCGATCAAGGGATCGTGATTATGAGTATCCAGCACAAAAGTTCCCAGCTCAGAAAATTGTACAGCAACAATTTCCCAAGGATGTAATGCAAGGAAAGTTATTTCAGAAGTGTACACATCTTTTGTACTGCAGTGTACTTTCTCTGGGCGGTAATGTAAACACAAGACGGATGTCAAAGCCTGACATGGGATCCATCTTTCACATAAAAAAATCAATGAAATATTCTGATCATAGGAAAATTATGTGAATTATCAAAATTATCAAAATTTAATGCTTGTAACCTCCTCGGATACTAAACGAACACTGATGCATCTATTCTTGTTTACAAATTCCGCCCAGAGAGAACTGGTTTCAATATGTACGCAGAGTATACACGACCGCAATTAATTTTCCTTGCATTACACCCTTGCTATTTCCCAAAAGTTAAACCGAATGATCGATGTGGTTTAAAAAACTTACATATCCTGTAGATATAGCAATATTAGTTGCTGCTGCGGTGGGGTCTGTGAGGAAAACTATTAATTCTTTTGCGTTCAGATCCATTAGAGAGAGAGGAGACCCCTTCCCTTGAATAACAATATTATATTGCAAAATATATATATACATATATATAAATGCTTTGCTTGTCTTTTGGTCAGTTTGAATCCAATAAACGTCAAAACAGCTGATCGAACCGATCAAGCAGAATTTTTAAGTCAAACCCATGTATGTTCTCAGGTCTCTCAGGAAAGGATATTGCACATCATACGTTCCATTAAATCCAAATTTTTACAAGAAGACCAAAGACCCGCACTTTTGTATGGGTTATCCCTTCAAGGCCGAACGTTCACTTATTTGGGTAATTTCATGGTAAAATAGTTAGCCTATAGCGATTCATTGGTATTATACTTTTACTTTTCTAAGATATCTATGACCAGAGAAAAAGTCGATTTATCGGTTTTAATTCCAGCG
Organism: Eurytemora carolleeae; assembly: GCF_000591075.1. Taxonomy (NCBI): domain Eukaryota; kingdom Metazoa; phylum Arthropoda; class Copepoda; order Calanoida; family Temoridae; genus Eurytemora; species Eurytemora carolleeae. Next base: position 154,670 of record NW_019396566.1, on the reverse strand, counting down.
GTATGATATCTTTACATAGACACTATTTACACTATTTAAACGTTTTTTCAGTATCAACAGCTCAAGTAAATCTAAAATTATCATATTTTAATGACATAATGTGTCAGCCATTATATAATAAAATATAAAATCTTTTGACTTTAAAATTAGAAAGAAATTCACGTTTTTCGTGATCAAACATGATTTAACAAATTAAAACGTTTAAGCAAAGACGACTCTCATAATTCTTGAAAATCCGCGATTTTTTTTTTATAAATCCGCAAAATTTTTTTCTTCTTTGTTATAAAAATCTAAACAAAAAGAACATGTTCACAATTTAAATAGAAGATGGGCGCGAAGCGCCCTAAAAGCCTAGTAGATAATAAGAGGCTATGTAGTTTATCCTCAAATTTCCCAAGTAAGTGAACGGTCCCTTTAAGACAAAACTCAAATCTGTAATGAATGTCCTATTAATACATAAATACTGAAATCTTAGCATTTTAAAAATCAAATGATTAATAACTATTTATCTCTTCGTTACTGGGAGGCAGTAGGGATGCAATAAATATAGGAGGAAATATATAACTGTTTGCTTGTTTGTATCCAATGAACGCCAAAACGGCTGAACCAATTGGGCCCAAATTTTGTGTGGGACCTCGTGTGACCCCAGGGAAGGTTTATGGATGATTGAATTTTAAATAATTTCCTGTAACAAAATTCGATTTTTTAAAATTTTGAAAATCCACGAAATTTTTTTACAAGATCCGCGAAATTTTTGTTTTGTTTTGTTTTACAATGTATACAAAGAGAACATGTTCACAATTGAAACAGAAGATGGGTGCGAAGCGCCCTAATAGCCCAGCAATATTAATTTGATTTCCATTTTTTTACATTATTTAAATTTTTACCTAGATTCCAAACTTCGCTGATGATAAACCATCCTACTGATTTTGTTATTAACTAAAACAAAACAAAAATATAAAAAGAATAAAATTATGTTTATTTACAATTTATCAATGAGGAAATCAATATTTATTCCCAAACCATGAAAAGGTTTTTTGAGAATTGAAATATGTGATCTTTTTGGTTGCTAAATTTAAGTGCTTTTTTTCAATAAAACAAAAATAATAATTTGGAAATAAGTCAAAGCTTTTGAATTCAAGTTCAACGAACCTACCTCAAATATAACAACGAACAAAAATCCGATGACCGTTGAGTCGTTTGTCAAGAAGTCGTAAACACTCGCTGAAAAAGTCACAAGAATTAGGTTTGATATTCATGATAAATTTTCTTGAAATTCATGGAATTTTCTTTTCAGACCAAAATCCAAAATTGTGCCGGAAAAGAACAAAAATCTAATGGACCAATTATACACGACGTCACAAGTGTCAAATATAACGAGGAAAACGAAATTTTCTAACATTAGTTGACATGTTTTCCAAGATCAAATAAAAAAGTGTAAAAACAGAAAATAAAGAACACAAAATTGCACTTATAAGATAAGCACTTAATTGTCACTATTACTAACAATTTTGTTGGACACATACAACTGTTGACACTTGTGACCTAAGAATACAGCTGTACTGAGAGTGTTGCCATCTATTGTATTTGCTCATATAGAGGTTGAGATGGTACCGTGTATGTGAATCTAACATGTCACCCTGCAATTAATGGCCACTTAAAACTACTTACAAAATCTTTTTTAATAACTTCTGCAATAGTTTTTAAAAGGATTGATTCCCAGAAAAACCCCACAATTTTTTGGAAATTGAAACCAAAGAGAATAGAATATATTAGAGTGGAATTTAAAAAAATCCCTCGGTATGAATTTTGTCAGTCCCTTTCAGCCTGAAAGGGACTGATTATGCGCAGTACCTGTGCATCACACTAATACAGTATGATCCCTGGACATATCTATTCCAATTTCTTTGTTTTATAAAGTTGTTAAATAACTTTAAACATGTGTATTTGCTATAGGCGAATTAAAATCATTATTTTATTAAACATTAAAATGTAAAAATCGACGATTGTAAAGTATAAAATACCTACAATTATAGGAATATGTTTTTAATGAAAAAAAAACATATTAGATTGATTTCTATCGACGTGTGCATGAAAGGTTGTCAAAGAAAAAAGATTTAGAAAAATGAAATAATTTTTAAGAACTCTTTTTTCTAGGAATATATATTCCAAGGCCCAAAGGTTAAAGAGCACAGATATGGGAAGTACACCTGCAGTATGGAAATAGTACAACAAAATGGCCGTTTTACACCTTTTTCGAGTAAATTCCCCTCTAATATATTATATTCTCTTTGATTTAAATACAACAAATACAGGGGATATTAGTTCCAAAACTAACACTTGGCCCATTTCTAACCCTGAGCGTTAGAAATGGGCACATATTGGGAGGCTGGGTTTTTAGGATCCCGGCCCATATCGAAAGTAAGAAAGTCGATTGTAAAAACTATAACCAACATATTTCCTGAAATCAAAATTATAAAAATTTTATATTAAAACAAAATCGTTTTCAAGACAATGTCCGGTTTTCCATTATGGAACATATCCTAAACTTAAATCATTGTCGCATTTTCGAGACAAAACAAGCTTTCCCGAATTTAAGTATAATCCGCAATTCAAAACAAAACTCATTTTCACAACTTACAAAATAAATCACTGAAAGCAAAAATTCTCAAAAAGACTAAATTAAATGCTTATCAAAATTTTTTTTCTTATCAAAATATTTTGTAAGTGCAAAAATTCTTTAAAATTGATATGAATTCGAGTATTAAACTTATAAACAGGATTTGTTACAAAAACGCGACATGGGCTGAAATGCAGTTCTTGTTTCAAAACAGGGGCGGATACAGGGGGGGGGGGGGGGGGGACATTTGCCCCCCCCCCCCTGAGATTTCGAGGGAAAAAATTTCCCAATTTGATAAATGTTATTGTTAACGATAAATTTAGAATTAGCAATGCAGTTCTTGTTTCAAAATATGGATATGTTCGAAAATGAGATCAAGTAGGATCAAAAACTAATTCTCACACCTTATTATTAGTTTAAAGTTGAAATTTTTAGTTTTAATATATAGTTTTAACCATTTTTTTAAATGTATGGTGTAGTTTTGTTCTTCTCGGTTGAATGTAAAATATATATACACTTGTACGCACCTCCGCCTCGTAAGTAAAAGTAAATTCAACGTATATGAAGCAAAAAATCTGACCGCGTCAACCTTGTTGCACCGGCTAGTACTGTTCAAGAGCTAGGTACAGTACAAACTGGGATCGGAAGAGTTGGCCCGGCTCGGAAATTCAAATGTGTTAGATAGTTGGAACTAATTTCCCCTGTAATCTTAAATAACGTATTCGTGCATTTTTTTAAATGTCAAAATTTATCAAGCATTTTAAAAAACAAAAAATTATTATCATGTGATTTTTCAAAGAAATTTGGATTTTGCACAAACTCAAATTTTACAATCTCTATATCTGTACAACCGGATGGCGGATAGTGTAAACATTGATCTGAAAGAATTCATAATTTGAAAAAACAAACGTCTACTACTATCGCCGTGCTTATAGGAATAGAAAATCAAAATTGGGACCAAAAAAACTTAGCTTCTCCGAGATGTTTTTTTTTACCTAAATCCACTTCGTTCTTTCTCGTAAATAATCTACCCTGCTCATAGAAAATTTTATTATTTTAGTCTTTTTCATAAATAGCCAAAACTATTTCTAGATTTTCAAATTTTTAATTTCTAGATTTTAACATTTCAAGATTTTAAAAATTCCAGTTTTGAGCTTTTAAGATTTAAGATTTTAAGTTTTTAAGATTTAACGATTTTTATAGATTTTAAGATTTCTACACTTATAGTTTTAAACAGGAAAATCAAAAACCGAATAATTTTTTTTAAACCTATAGAATAATTACAGTTTAAAACCTATGAAATAATTACAGTTTAAACCTATAGAAATATTACAGTTTAAACCTATAGAATAATTACAGTTTAAAACCTATGGAATAATTACAGTTTAAACCTATAGAATAATTACAGTTNATGAATTCCTTTATCTCAATCATGTATCATACATATTTATTATGTATGGCCTGTTAATAGTGCTTGAGACGTGGAGCAATTCAATAAAGTAGGGCTTTCAACCGTATTTGAAAAGGGGGTGGGACATGGTCCTCTTTTTAGGGGCCCATATCTAACTTGTTTTCAGAATACATTTCCGTATGTTTGCATGTTCCTAATGTGAAAGTAAAAGTTTGAAAAAATGATTTAGTACGTATATTCTAAAATTTGCCTGTAATGTATGTTCTTGAACTTTTTCTTTAGAGGTTTTTCTTATGTATCTTAAAACGTTGCGTTTTTATATTCTTAATCGGTTTCCTGTTATTTATTCCTAAATGTTTTCCTTTTATAATAATAATAATAATAATAAAAATAATAATAAGAATAATAATACTAATAATAGTCATGGATAAAAATGCAATGAATGAGACTGGTTTGAAATCTAGAATCCTGTTTGAAATCCTAAAATGAAAGCACTTAAATTAATTGGAACTCCGACATGACAGATATCAATTTTTCTTCAACCCCTCACTTCATTCAATAATTCTTTGATTATTCAAGCGCATGCAATCTGTTCTTTCCTTGTCAATCCCGGATCCTAACATCTCATTTGCCGCCAATTGGCTTGATGTCAGCAGATTTGCCGCCAAAGAAGTTGCTGACATTAGATCTGAGAGGTTTGAAGCAGTTGACACCTCGACAGCAAGGAGTAAGCTGAGTATTGTTAGCTTCATTCTTCTGGAACATGGAAATGGGTTTGGAAACCGTCGTTAATTTCAAGTGAACCTTCATTTTATTAAATATTCGTATATGCATTATACCCTGTACCTTTGTGTTAGAAAAATGATAAAGAATTGCTTTTTTTCTCTCTGAAAATTCCTGGTTTTTATTTGCATATTTATTGTGAAAGGGTTGGCATAATTATGTTTAGCAGAGACAAGGAAGTAATCATCATAAAGCTTATTCTTTCAAAGATAAAAACATCTTCTTTTAAGGTTACGTAGATCTGTTTAGAAGAGGGTAAGAGTTTCCAAATGAATTGTCCTGGATGATGTGCTAAGAAGAGGGAAAGAGTTTCCAAATGAATTGTCCTGGATGATGTGCTAAGAAGAGGGAAAAGGTTTCCAAATGAATTGTCCTGGATCCTGGATGATCTTTATAGAAGAAGTAAGCGTTCCAAATGAATAGTTCTGGATGATCTGTTTAGAAGAGGAAAAGAGTTTTTAAATGAATTGTTCAGTATGATCTGGTTAGAAGAATTGTCCTCGCTGGATGATCTGTATGGAAGAAGTATAAGTTTCCAAATGAATTGTCCTGGATTGTCTACATATAAGAAGTAAGAGTTTTGAATTGTCCTGGATGATCTGTATAGAAGAGGGTAAGAGTTTCCAAATGAATTTTCCTGGATGATCTGTTTAAAAGAGGGTAAAAGTTTCCAAATGAATTGTCCTGGATGATCTGTATAGAAGAGGGTAAAAGTTTCCAATGAATTGTCCTGGTGATCTGTTTAGAAGATGGTAAGAGTTTCCAAATGAATTGTCCTGGATGATCTGTATAGAAGAGGGTAAGAGTTTCCAAATGAATTTTCCTGGATTATCTGTTAAGAAGAGGGTAAAAGTTTCCAATGAATTGTCCTGGTGATCTGTTTAGAAGATGGTAAGAGTTTCCAAATGAATTGTCCTGGATGATCTGTATAGAAGAGGGTAAGAGTTTCCAAATGAATTTTCCTGGATTATCTGGTTTAAAAAAGGGGTTAAAGTTTTCCAATGAATTGTCCTGGTGATCTGTTTAGAAGAAGGTAAGAGTTTCCAAATGAATTTTCCTGGATGATCTGTATAGAAGAGGGTAAGAGTTTCCAAATGAATTGTCCTGGATGATCTGTTTAGAAGATGATTTTACTGAATATTCAAGCAAGAAGTTTAATTAGACTCAACCAGTAGTTCTGTCAGTTGCGGGTTTAAGCACGTGCTAACGGAACTATATAGGACATGGGATAATAGGAGATAATAGGACAGAATAGGGGATAATAGGAGATAATAGGACAGAATAGGGGATAATGGGAGATAAGAGGACAGAATAAGGGATAATAGGAGATAATAGGACAGAATAGGAGATAATATAAGATATTAAGAGAGAAAAGGGGATAATAGGAGATAATTGGCGATAATAGGACAAAATAGGGGATAATAGGACAAAATAGGTGATAATAGGATACATAACACGGGATAGAAGGGGATCATAGGAGATAATAGGGGATAATAGGAGATAATATGACAGAAAGGGGATAATAGGAGATAATACTACAGAACAGGGGATAATGGGAGATAATAAGACAGAATAAGGAAAAATGGGAGATAAGAGGATAGAATCTGGGATAATGGGGGATAAAAGGACAGACAGAATAGGGGATAGTAGAAGATAATAGTACAGAATAGCGGATAATAGGAAATAATAAAAGATATTAGGAGATAATAGAAAAGAATAAAAGATAATGGGAGAAATGATAGGGGATGATAGGAGATAATAGGACAGAATAAGGGATAATGGGAGATAAAAGGACAGAATAAGGGATAATAGGAGATAATAGGACAGAATAGGAGAAAATAGGAGATAATAAGAGAGAAAAGGGGATAATAGGAGATTATTGGCGATAATAGGACAGAATAGGAGATAATAGGAGACATAACACGGGAAAATAGGGGATCATAGGAGATAATAGGGGATAATAGGAGATAAAGGGAGATAATTTGACAGAATAGGAGATAATAGTAGATAATTTGACAGAATAGGAGATAATGGGAGATAATTTGACAGAATAGGAGATAATGGGAGATAATTTGACAGAATAGGAGATAATGGGAGATAATTTGACAGAATAGGAAATAATGGGAGATAAAAGGACAGGATAGGAGATAATGGGAGATAACAGGACAGAACAGGGGATATAATAGGATATAATAGGACAGAGAAAGGATACTGTGAGATAATAGGACAAAATAGGAGATAACAGGAGACAAAATACGGGATAATATGAGATAATAGGACAGAATAGGGGATAAGAGGATAATAGATATAAAACATGGTAGTATCATAGGAGAAAATTGAGGATAATAGGATGGAAGATAAAAGGATAATAGATACGAAAATGGTAATATATAGGATAGAAGAGGATATAATGGGACATGGAAGTGTCATGGGACAGAATAGGACACTAGAGGCAGTTTAGAACACTAGCGTTGCTATGTTAATTGAGACAAGACCAAATATTATATTTTAGTACATAAAGGAATTGAGTTTTTGTCGCAAATTCTGATTTTCTTATCCCTATATCTTTGCAATTCAATGTCAGAGGCCTTAGATATTTCAAGCTATGAATTCTTTTAAATCACATAATGATAGCTTGAAATATGAAATGGTTAACACTATCAGTTTTTCAAAGATGTGGGGATTAGAAAATCAGAATTTGTGACAAAAACTCAATTCCTTACGCATGTTTTTACGTATAGTTAGTTAGATATGTCAAAGAAACTTTGTACTATTAATAAATTAAAGAGTTGGAACAAGTGCATTGTCTCACTAGCTGTATCTATGCATCTTTCATGAAAGAAAGTAGTTTGTGCACTTATATAAATAAATATTTAAAAAGTTGTTTTATAAGTTTTATTACAAAACAAATTTAATTCAAATGTTTCTAAAACTATTTCAGCAAATAGCTATTTATATTTATATTTAATGGTCAAACTTTTTAATACAGGGGATATTAGTTCCAAAACTAACACTTGTCCCATTTCGAACACTGAGTGTTAGAAGTGGGCCAAATATGCAGGGTTATCTTTTTCAAGAGTATATATCTTTAAATCCGAGACGAGTAGAACAAAATTATTTTTATATTAATAAAAAATGGCTAAAACTATATGTTGAAACAATAAATGTCAATTTTAAATTAATAATAAGGTGTGAGAATTAGTTTTTGATGATTCTTGATTTCATTTTCGAACATGTCCCTACTTTGAAACAATTACCGGATTTCAACTCATGTCGCGTTTTCGGTTTTGAGACAATTACCGGAATTCATATCAATGTCAATTTTCAAGTATTTACGCACTTTCGTAACAAACAAGATTATTTGATAAGGTAAAATATAAACAAAATAGAAAATAAAAACAAACTGTTCTTTTATATAATTTAAAAATCATGAAAACATTGAGAAATCAAAAAATTAATATCATTTGTTCTTACAATATAGATTTAACCAGAAATGCGGGGAATTGATTGTATAAAATGCTTGAAAATAAATCATCGATATTCTCTAATTCAACAGATAAAATGTGGAAACTTAGACCCTAGAAATAATTCAGAAATAGTCTACATAAAATAATTTTTGTTTTCAGTGATTTATTTTTTAAGTTATGAAAGTGGGTTTTGTTTTGAATTGTGGAATATACTCTAAAACGGGAAAGTGGGTTTTGTCTCGAAAACGCGACAATGTTTCAAATTCAGGATATGTTCGAACATTGTCTTGAAAACGGTTGAGATTTAATTTAAAAAGAAATTATAATTCAGAATTGTTGTCCTCGGCATGTTTATTAAAATGTTGGCTATAGTTTTTACTATCAACTTTTACTGTGGATATGGGCCGGAATCCCAAAAACCCAGTCTTACAATTTGTGACCACTTCTAACACTCAGTGTTAGAAATGGGCCAAGTGTTAGTTTTGGAACTAATGTCCCCTGGAAGGAATGTAAGTATCTCTTTGATTGACATAATATCATTATTAAAACAATGCCGCGGCTAGGATTAAAGGATATATATATATAGGTGGTATGCTGGCTTTTATTGATTGCTAGGGTTTTTGCAAAGTTGGGCAAATGCATCAGTATCATAGTTTCCTATTATTGCAATGTAGAGTGTAGACTGCCAGCTGACCGCCCACCTAAAGTTTCTGCGTTTTAACTTGATAAAAATATTGCTATCCAAAAAAAAGTTAAAAGTCGTCCTTACTTCTGTGAATTGAAGATTGAATATCACCGTAAGGCCACAAAAAAAAATTATACTGGATTAAAATATGAAAAGCGCTAAAAAAAAAGAAAATTGAATGAGTTCAAAAAATTTAAAAAGTTAAATAACGAATTTTTGGACAATTATTTGGCAATAACTTTTTTAATTTTTAATATTTTTAAAAGCACTTTTCAAATTTGAATTCAGCATAAAATTTCCAAAAAAAATAATGCATAGCATGAAACCTTAAAAAATAGTTTTATTCCAAGTCTTACGGTGATTTCTCCGATATTAAATCGTCAATTCGCAACCGTATGGACGATTCTTAAAATTTTTTTATTGCAATATTATTTTTTTTAGTTAAAACGCGTTATAGCAACCTCTGGTGGTTGGCTTAGTTCCAATATTAATTACCCTTACTGGACATGCACCTTGATGTTTCTAACAAAGTACCCCTCTCAATGACGCAGACATAACTACTCGAATTGAAAAAGATGATACGAAATCTAATACCAAATAACTACAGGCCATCTACATTGTTTCTTGTTATGTACCATCACCTCTATCCACACTACATACAAGTTATGGTGTTATAGCTCCTTTTACAAAAATACAAAAATATTCAAAATTGATTTTCTAGCAATCATGTTTCGAGCAGTTATATCTGCAATTTTCATGATTCTACAAACTCAAGCACTGTTGACCTTTGATCCTAAATATCTTTATAATCCCAATTTATCTAACAAATATTAAAAACCTATTAATGGTTAATGGAATTTTGATAGGAGGTAATTAAAAAGGTATTCATTGATGGGAAACCACTGAAGAACTGACTATAGCTGGTTACTCCTGTGTTCGTATCCCAGTCCATCTATCTATCTATTAAAGTATATGTCCTTCTATGTTTATCTATCTATCCAAGTAGATTTTCTATATCAATATTTAGCTGGGGTCACCCAAAACAGGCTGGCGACTATTTCTTGCATATTGCATGTGTGAGTATTAATAATCTAGTAATCAACCTTTATTAGCTTAGAACTGGATTAGGGGGAGGGGGGGGGGTGGCATTTATAGGGATAGGCTGGTCATAATTTGAATACTTTTGAGGAGAAAACTTGCTCCATGTACTTTCCGTTCTTTTCTTTTTAAAGACAATAAAGAAAACGAGTATAACTAAGTTGGTGATCATTAATATGACATTTATCTTTTAAAGTTTTTATTTTTATACGGAAAATAGGCATTCCTTAATTTTTTTTCTAAATTTGATACAAAAGTAAATTCAAATGGTTAAATTAAATGTTAAGTGTTGTGGAAAACTTTTTTCGGATCTTTAAAAAGTTTAATATGTCTCAAATGAATCCGAAAGAAGTTTTCCACAACACTGCATACTCAGTTTAACTACCTTACATAGCCAGTCACTCCCTTTAATTGATATTTTTGTCCCTATGGTAAAGTTAAATTTCAAAAAAGAAAATGAAAGAAAAGAAAATGTCTGCTCATAATTGTGCCATAGTTCAGCTCATAACTAGACTTTCAGGGCGATACTAATTATTGAAATTTTGACCAATCATAAAACTTTCTGGGGTCATGTCAGGCTCACAAAAATTTGGCCCCGATCAGTTCAGCTGTTTTGATGTTTATTGGATACAAACAAACCAACAAACAGACAGACAAGCAAAGTTTATATATTCTAATAACGGAGCTAAGTTCATGTCATTCTGATTTTCAAATCTCTAGATCTTTTCAACCCAATGTCGTGAACCTTTGTTATTTTAAACCATAAATTATGGTATATCGAATAGTTTATAAGTTTAAAATATCGATATTTTTACCATCAGGGTTCAAAGATTAAAAAGTTTGAGCATATGGCAAACTGAGCTTCTTTAGAAATAGTTTTGAATTTTTTTTATCTTGAAATTTCTTTGAAAAATTTAGTCTTTTCGTAATTTTATTATAATTAACTATTTATCATTAAACTAAATTAAAACTAAATTGTGATTTCAAATGAACCTCTCTACAAAAATGGCAAATATTCTCGTCTTTCTAGATTTAAATGTGTTTAATTCTAATAATTCTTTTATTGAAATAATCACTTTTGAAAACAGATAATTCATGCTTTCAATGGTTTCGTTGTTTTATCTGCATTGGAGGGTCACATAAAACTACACTTATATAGTATCTTTAAACAAAATTATCATATACTAGCTGAAAGGCCCGGCGTTGCCTGTGGAAAAAAAAAATTTTAAAGAAAAAAGTAATTGAAAAAAAAATCGAATTTTTTTCAGCCTTTTAAACCCCAAGGCCACCCATGAGTGTCCACAAAAAAATTCAGCCCAATCGATCCAATTGTTTGGCCGGCTATACGCGACATGTTTATGAATGTCTTGTTTTATTAGATAGATTGAGCAAAAATAAAAACATAAGGGACTGTAAGCGTACTTTCATGTGACCTGAAGGGTCACAAGAAAGTACGTAAAAATGGCAGTGTCCGGTTTACAACAGTACCCTTTGTCTGATAAAGTATGAATAAGATATCGATGTTTTTGTTTCTTTAAACTGTTTATTTTCATTTTCGGGTTCTCTACTTGCGCATTTCTTGTTTTAAGAAGCAACGGAGAAATATTCAGAAATAAAAACTTTTCGAGTAAGAAAAACGACGGTATCTTCTACAATTTTGATCAGACTAAGGTCTTAAGTGTACCAGGCATTGCCTTCTTTGCATTGAAATTAAGCATACAGTCCCTTTAAGCGAAAACTTGCAAAACCAAATCTTGCTGCACACCTTACTCTTTCTTACTTTTTAACGATACATATTTAATGCAACCTGTAAGACTAGAGTTATGGGTGATAAGATTTAAATATTTTGACTGCATGATTTTCAAGAGTAAGAGTATTTATATGAGCTATAACAAAATATTGTTAATGATAGTTTGTATGCGGGGCACAACAGATCGTGTTGCCCCCCCTTTAATCTCCATAAATTGGCCCCTTCAAATTGTGTATTTTTTTATCAAAAAAACTTGAAAACATTAAAAGTCATTCATCTCAAATTGAATAACATGTTGTTGAAAATGACCAAGTTTAATGAAGAGTGTATGTGAAGTAGTTAAATTTGATAAACTTAGTTGAACCACTTCTCTTGACCTTTGACCGGCGCGCAAATTTGGCTTGTGGACAGCTTTTATTTTCACCCCTGAAGCGAGTATAGGACAAATTTAACCCGCCATGTTTAAAAGCAGTCGAATGGAATGATACAAGTCATCGTTCGAGGCAAAATAATGCAGTAGGCTTCCAACAACGATCTACAACACTGCATACTCAGTTCATCTACCTTACATAGCCGGTCACTCCCTTTAAATCAGAAAAATAAAGACTTAATTTTTTTGCAGAAACTAGAGTGGGGTCTGTTATGTTTTGAAAACTTTTAAAAACATAAATTCTTTAATATTTGACGAAAATATCAGAGAATCTATATATCCATAGATTTATTGGATTCAACTGTCACATTTTTTGACGGGCACTCAAGTGACAATGTTGAATTATATCAGTTTATATTATTCACGCCTCGAAAGAGAAAACTTGAATTAGATAAGCAGAATAAGCAGACTTGCACGAGAAATAGAATACAGCATGATAGGCCTTACTTTCACTCGGTCTAGGTCTTTTTTGTCCTTTGACCTTTGGCTTTGGTTTTATCAAATCTTTCAGTTACCGTACATTTTATATTTATTTTCAATATGAGAAATATCCGTAATTGACAAGAAAAATTAAATGGACTGAATTGTGGTAAACGCCTACTCCAAAACAAGTCTTCAAAACGTATCTATCCAGGTACAACCCGTCCGGTATCAAAAGTCAATCAGGACACGATCCAAACGGCTACAATCCCGTGAAACATCAACGCCACTACTACTGGTTCCGATCTTGTTAGCTATCGATGTCAATACGTACACATAGCTATTAACCATAGAGAATAGAATATATAGAGAGGAATTTACTAGAAAAAAGTGTAAAACGGCCATTTTGTTGTACTGTTTCCATACTTCAGGTGTACTTCACATATTTATGCTATTTAACCTGTTGTGCCCTGGAATATCATTTTATAGAAAATCTAAAATTATTGTTAAAAGAAAACCAAATTATGTAA